>NC_087202.1:14796231-14816843 GCF_015104395.2 Macrobrachium nipponense
GTATCGTTGCAGGACAAATCTATAGCTCTCTCAATCATTGCTATGTATTGTTACTGGAAAGTTCTATGAAATGGCAAAACATGTACTTAACCAGGATTATTATATAAATATATATATATATATATATAGATATATATATTATATATATATATATATATATATATATATTATATATAGATATATATATATATATATATATATATATTCTATGTATATATGTGTGTATATATGTATGCTTAAAAATCACAGTAGATGCACGTGATTTCATTAAATAAGCGTATACCACAGGAAAAGGATAAGCAGAAATCAAGCGATTTCGTCTTATTAAGACATCTCAAGGAACGATGCCTTACCAAGGACGAAAGCGCTTGCCTGTCATTTTCCTGTGGTATTCGCTTTTATATATACACACATACACACACACACACACACACACACACATATATATATATATATATATATATATATATATATATATATATGATATTATGACGGAACGTCACACTTATTTGTAATAATTATTTGTAACTATGAAATTATCGGGTGTTTAATGTTCAACGCCATCTATTATCAGTTATGTTAACTATTCTACATTATCCTTGGTTTCTTTTCCTTAACTTAGTCATACAGATGTTTGCATTCCTTAGTTTTCGTTACACTTGTTATTTGTATTTTTCTTTAGAGAAACTATTCAGTGCAGTGTTGAAAACATCTTTTTCTTTTGCTTATCATTACTAGTGTTTTTTGTGATACGTGTGAAAGTAATTATATTGGAATTTAAGTTTTTTATTTAAGTATTAAATTAACGATAGTCTTTAGTGTTTAATTAAGATCCTGCTGGATTGGAGAGGTAATTAAAAGTGGTTAAAATAGAGGTGAAAATAAATAATACGTGAAGCAGACAAAAAGAATATTTGTTGGTGGTGATATTGTAAATTTATGAGGGATAATTGAGTGATTACAGACCAGCAACATCCCCACACCTAGCCACCAGGTAAGATTCACTCAAGTCCCGTCATAAGTGGGGGCTGACCGAGGATTGATCTATGTCTTTTTGTTGTGACTATTTAAAGTGCAAAGAAACTTAAGTGAGTTATTTATATAAGTGATAGTTATTTGTATTGACTGTTTTCTTTGTTATTTTCTTAACAATCCAATCCAGCATTTCATATCTTCACACGTACGCTGAATGGTTCTCTCACTCAAAATCGGTATCTGTAAAATAAAGGATAGACCAGTAATTAAATATTAATTGGTTGGGTTCTGTGCTATGTAGCCCTTCTACTCCCGCCTTATTTTACGAGCCAAAATCAAGGTTCTCTTCTGCCATAAACTACTTCTTACATGCATATTGTGCTAATCTAGATATCATGTTTGTGCGCTATCGTGAGACCTTCGATCACTAATTGATCTCGGCCTTTATGTTGGCCATCCAATTTCAGTTAATCTATTTTCAGACTGTGTATTCTATTTGCGGTCTCATTAAATTTGTCTTGAGAAATTGTAGTAAAATTCATTGAGTTATATCTTGGTGTCAAATGTGTCTATATTTAAATTAATGGCATAACCTAGTGTGAATATAATACCTTGATATAATCTCGCTCTATTAAAATTACTTGGGGTAATCCTTCAGAATGTCGTTTAATTTGGAGAAATTTATGAACGATATAAAAGGGGAAATTTTGAGTGTACGTTTATGCCAAGAAACAGGAATTATTGTCTGTAGCCAGAGATGTGGTCTTGAGGTCGATCCAAAACATGTGAAAGCTGTCATTATTGGTAATATCCTGCAATTCTTAATAGATAAGGGAATCATCGAAGATGATGATGAGGATCGTCGATGAATTGCGATCCCTTACTGGAGCATATGCCACCCTGGAATAGATCCAAAATATTGAAAAGTTGCGTCTTCAATACATTTGCAACAAGAACAAACAGAAAACTGCTGCACTAGAACTTCAAAAGCATCATGGAATTATTGGCGTTGGAGTAT
Source organism: Macrobrachium nipponense (assembly GCF_015104395.2). Lineage (NCBI taxonomy): Eukaryota > Metazoa > Arthropoda > Malacostraca > Decapoda > Palaemonidae > Macrobrachium > Macrobrachium nipponense. Next base: position 14,798,225 of record NC_087202.1, read on the forward strand.
GAACAACAAGTGTAAAGTGGCTGAACTAGAGATACAAAGGAACAAAAGTCGGCAAATATACAGATTAAGCTGAAAACTGATGGAGAGATACCCAGTAAGTTCGACATACTCAAAGCTAAAAAGCTACTTCCGGATTTTGATGAAAAGGACCCAGAGGTATTCTTTACAACGTTCGAAGACACTGCTAAAACCTTGAAGTGGCCTCAGGAGCAATGGGTAATGGTTGTCAGAAATCAGTTCAAAGGTAAGGCAGCATATGTAATCTCTCAGATGGTTAAAGTAAAGGAGTATGATGTGATTAAAAAGGCAGTTTTAGATGCTTATGCCATCACAGCTGAAGGTTATCGGCACAGTTCCGCCACTCTTACAAAACGCCTTCACAAACTTTTGTTGAATTTTGTAAATGACAAAGTTAGGCAATTTACAAAGTGGTTGCAAAAGACAGGTGTTTCAGATTTTGAATCCTTACAAAATCTTATATTAATGGAAGAGTTTATTAGGAAATTACCAAGTAACATTGCTACCTTCATTCTCGAAAAGGGAGAAACCAATTTGTTGAAAGCAGCCAGTTTAGCTGATGATTATTATTTGATCCATAAAACAATATAAACCATTTAACAAATCTATTCCTTCATCATCCACAGCATATTGTTCCTATTGTAAGCAGGAAGGGCATCCCATAGAAAACTGTCCTAATCCTTCGTGCAAGAAGTCTGATGTTGGAAAGAATTCTCCGAACCCTAATAGGAAGGATAATAAGAAAACATTTCATGTTGCTGCTCAAGAATTAGATGAGGACGTCTTCAAACCTTTCACTTGTAAAGGCACCGTCAATGGTATTCCAGTGACTTGCTTACGGGATACAGGATCCTCCCAAACTGTGGTAGCTCTGCCCTCACAGGACTTCAAACTGAGACATGAGTATGTTACCGTTTCTGACCTCAGTACCACCAAATCCATGCCTTTGGCAGAGGTGAATTTTTTACAGTGTCCTACTATCAAGGTAATGTTTTAATTGCAGTTTCACGAGATCCTTTGTTGCCTTGTTCATCTATCCAGCTTTTAATTGGTAATGATCTTGCAGGGCCATTGTAATCCAGTAGTATCTGATCCTGATATTATTATAGAAAATGAGTCCAATAAATCAGATAATGCTGTTATTCAAATGGCATCAATTAAACAAATTGTTATAGATAATGGCAATAGAGTAGAGAAGACATTAGACATATATATGACCAAATCAAACTTCAAGGACTTGCAGAATAAAGATCCTGCCTTAAGGCTCTTTGGAAGAAAGTTGCAGACCCAGATGATAATCCAAAACTCCTTACTTTTATCTGATAAAGATTTGCTTTTTCGACATTTTTAGGTCCTCCAAAGCACCAGCAACCACAACATGGTTTGACTGTCATCAAACTTGTTGTGCCACTCTCTCTAGTTCCCAGCTCTTCTTGAATTAGCCCACTCTCATGTGAACCACTTTGGAGGTCAACAAGACTTACTCTACCTGGCTGACGACTTCTTCTGGCCTGGGATGAAGAAGGACATTCAACAGTTTATTAAAGCATGTCATCATTGCCAGACTACAGGCAAACCCAATGAGAGACTTCCACCAGCTCCTCTTCAGCCCATATCCGTACCAAAGTTTCCATTTGAGAGGATTATCATAGATTGTGTTGGCCCAATGCCTAGGACTAAGCAAGGTAATGAGTATTTACTTACTGTTCTTTGCCCAACAACTAGATATCCCATAGCAGTGCCAGTAAAGAATATAAATGCTAAAAACTATAATTGGTCAACTTGTCAAAATTTTCACAACCTATGGATTCCAAAGACATTGCAATGTGATAGAGGCACAAACTTCACTAGTAAGATTTTTCAACAAGCTATGAGAGAATTTCAATATTCATAACATATATGCTTCTGCCTTATCATCCCCCAAAGTAATGGTGCACTAGAAAGGGTTCACCAAACTATTAAAAATCTACTTCGGAAGTACATGCAGGAAACTTCAGAACAGTGGGATAAAGACATTGATCTTCTGATGTATATTATACGAAGTGTACCACAAGAGTCCATTGGAGTGTCCCCTTTCGAATTAATGTTCGGAAGAAAGCCCCGTACCACTCTCAGTATGGTGAAGGAAAATCTAATTCACAACAAGGAAGAGGAGATTACAAACATTTTGTCATATCTACAGGACTTAAAAGATAAAATTGTATCACTTCATGTATTTGCTAATACTAATCTTTTGCATTCCCAGGAGAAGATGTCCCGCTTATATGATAAAAAGGCAAAGCTTCGTGTTTTCAGCCAGGAGATGAGGTGCTTGTCTATCATCCAATACCCGGTTCCCCTTTACGTGAAAATTTATGGACCTTTACAAAGTGCTTCAAAGAATTTCTAAGGTAAACTATGTTTCTCTACTCCTGATCGTAGACGATCAAAGCAAATAGTGCATGTGAATTTGTTGAAGGCATATCAAGCACCTACTCAAATGGTAAGTCATCTCTCAATTTCTTCTGAGGCGAAAATACTACACTAGAGGAAACTTCCACAGAATTGCTCCTAGATCTTCTGAAGATGATCAACTAATTAACTGGAAAGACAACACCAACAGTCAGATTCTAAAATCCTTCTTGCCCCGTTATTTTACAGGAATACCATCTCCTCAGAGAAAATTACTATCTCAATTGCTCTCCAGGTTTCATGATGTATGTTCTGACAACTTGCAGGGAAGTCAAACCATTCAACATGACATCGTCATCGAGTCAGGTGTTACTCCCATACGCCAGACGTACTACCGTATGGTGGGCAAGAAGTTGGACTCGTTGAACAAGAGGTACAGTATTTACTAGATAATGACCTTGCAGAACCAAGCACTTCACCATGGGCTTCACCCTGTCTCCTAGTACCTAAACCTAATAATCAACTAAGACTCTGTACTGATTATCGTAAGTTAAAGTAAGGTAACCGTAAAAGATTCATTCCCATTACCTAGAATCAATGATATCCTTGATAGCATGGTATAAGAAATTCTTACAACGGATAGACTTAATGAAAGGCTATTACCAAGTACCTCTAACTCATTCAGCTAAAGAAATCTCATCATTTATAACTCCATTTGGGTTATTCTCTTATAAGGTCATGCCATTTGGTTTAAACTAATGCGCCTGCCACCTTTCAAAGGATGATGTCAGAGGTAATAAGAAATATGAAAGACACTTACGTATATATGGATGATGTGGTGGTAGCTAGTGACGACTGGGACGAACACCTGCAGACCCTCGAAGAACTCTTCCATCGCTTCAGATCTTCAAGGTTAACAGTTTAATTTGGCCAAGAGTGCCTTTGGGAGAGCTAAGGTAACTTATCTAGGGCATACCATCGGAGGTGGAAGTATAATGCCCAAAGACGCCAACATTGCAAGTATACTTGATTATCAAATTCCAACAAACAAGAAAGAGTTAAAATCATTTCTAGGAATGACTTCATACTATTCTCGCTTTATTAAGAAACTACTCTGAAATCACAGCTGCTTTATATAATTTAACATCTCCAAGATCTCTTTTTATTGGGAAGAAAAGCATCAACAGCTCTTTAATAATCTTAAAAGAGTATTTATATCTAAACCTATTCTTAAAGCCCCAAACTTCAATCAAGATTTTTTACTCCAGGTAGATGCAAGCAATTCGGGATACGGTGCAGTACTACTACAGATGTCATCAGCTTGCAAATCTGGAGATGAGCCGCCACTGGACTACTTGTTTCCAGTATCTTATTTCTCAGGCTCATTCAAAGGTTCACAAATTAGATGGGCAACCATAGAAAAGGAGCTTTTTGCCATCATAGCTGCTCTTCGTCACTTTGCTCCATATTTAGAATGCAACCACAAGGTCATAGTCTATACAGATCATCGACCTTTAACCTTCCTGGATAGATCTCGACTACTGAACGACAAATTGTTACGCTGGTCGTACTATCTAACAAGATATAATCTTGAGCTCCGAGCGATCCCAGGACATCAAAACAAAATTGCAGACGCATTATCCAGACTTCCCGCTGTCCCTCATCCCAGCCATCCTAAGTAGGATGCTCTTTGGGGGAGGATCTATGACGGAACGTCACACTTATTTGTAATAATTATTTGTAACTATGAATTATCGGGTGTTTAATGTTTCAACGCCATCTATTATCAGTTAGTTAAACTATTCTATTCTACTTATCCTTGGTTTCTTTTCCTTAACTTAGTCATACAGATGTTTGCATTCCTTAGTTTTCGTTACACTTGTTATTTGTATTTTTCTTTAGAGAACTATTCAGTGCAGTGTTGAAAACATCTTTTTCTTTTGCTTATCATTACTAGTGTTTTTGTGATATTACGTGTGAAAGTAATTATATTGGAATTTAAGTTTTTTTTATTTAAGTATTAAATTAACGATAGTCTTTAGTGTTTAATTAAGATCCTGCTGGATTGGAGAGGTAATTAAAAGTGGTTAAAATAGAGGTGAAAATAAATAATACGTGAAGCAGACAAAAAGAATATTTTTTGTTGGTGGTGATATTGTAAATATAAAAAGAGGGATAATTGAGTGATTACAGACCAGCAACATCCCCACACCTAGCCACCAGGTAAGATTCACTCAACCCGTCCCGTCATAATATATATATATATATATATATATATATATAAATATCTAGATGCAACTATTCTCAGACTTGACAACAAATGCTGTTGGCAAGTGTGTGTATCTAAGAGAGAGAGAGAGAGAGAGAGAGAGAGAGAGAGAGAGAGAGGTAAAGGCAATAGAAACTACAGAACACAGCATGGCTTCTATTTTTGATCAGGTTATTCAAACCGAAACTACGAAATTTCCATTTTCTCCAGAGCTGTTGATTTGTGGTGACCAACCAAAACAGGTCATGAGTATCATAAGAAATGAGATATACTATTGACCAAGTTCAGTCCAGAATACAGTTTTAATTCATAAATGTAATTCTACTTTATCCTACTGTCATAAACATTAAAATCATTATTCGACTGGTGAAGGCGGACTTTCTACTCGATCTTTTGCTTATGTAATCCAAGGGTGGAGTACTGAGAGTATTATATCCTTCCTTATTTTCCTCCAAAGGTCCTTTTGTCATATTTTCCAAGGTCACCTTTTTTCAAGAACTGGACGGTTACGTAACTATGATTTGAGCTTCGGTATTGAAAGTCGTTAATGTGAGGTGAAATATTATCGTTAAATTGTTACATAACAATTTTTGTAGTTTTGTTCTTGAAACGCCTTCATTTCAAGAGAACTGTTATTATTATATTATTTTATTAAAATTAATGGCTACATCACCGTGTTACGCTTGTAGAGAATCTTCTCTGTTTTCCGGATAGCGGCTTTTTCCGTGCTACTTAAACAGGATAGTAGAGCGCCTACAGAGGTCATTATCAAATACAGGGTCAAGATCGGTGTATATATTTCAAATTTACAGATAAACTATGATATCATAGTCATCAAAGTCATTAACGATTCTCTCTCTCTCTCTCTCTCTCTCTCTCTCTCTCTTTCTTGAAGCGAGCTTTCGTCTGGAGCTGCCAAACATCCCCTAGTCTGAGAAGCTAAGGTGGACTGCTCTTGTTGTTGTTGTTGTTGTTTGAAATTAAGTTGGCTTTATGCCAGCACGGGCTCTTGCTCCTAGAGCAGTCCGTAGAGCTTTCTTTTGGTGTGGTGTCCGTCCTCCTCATATTTGGGTTCGTTAGCAGGGGATCTGTCCCATGCTGATCTGCTATTGGCTAGTGGAGGCAAGTCTTCTTTTTCATTGGTGGCTTGAGCCAGGTATCAAGCCACTTTCGCAGAGTCGATGGTTGGGAAGCTGCAGGATCTGCAGCCGTTTGGACCAAGGTATATAGTTTGGACCTCCTGAGCTGTGCGGTAACGTTGTTGGACGTTCCGTTACGCTGCGGGACGTCACGGCTAATTTGATATTCGTTGGCTGCAGGATTATCTCAATATTATTATTATTGTTATTATTATTATTATTTATTTTGGCAAGTGACACAATCACAACCGATTTTTTTCTGCTAAGATCTCACCTCCATTATTTTCCATTATTTTATAACAAAATAAAAGTAAGATCTTAGTGTTCCGTGTATGGACAATCAAAATAATTTTATGAATAAATCGATATCACACTCTGAACCAGTTATAACACATCATAAAAAACAGTTAACAAAATGCCGATATTTCACATACTTTCAGTTTACCTTAAGTCGCATAAACTGTGCAAAATGTTTATGCCAAAAGCTTCATCCGTTTTTATGTTATTTGTATTCATCGCCCTCAGTCACGTGTACCATACCATCGAGAGTCAAGGTTGGCAACAGAAGTGATTTGACATTGACAGCCGACCGATTTTGCGGTATATAAGGACGCTCTTGCCGACGATGAAACAGTGTGACTTGAGATCACGACAAAGCAAGTACTTTCCCCGTCCACGAGGTCAGAACGGAAACGAAAACAAAAATGAAGGTGAGAATGATTTTTCACTTTAATATTTCTTCTTCATGACTTGCTACCATACTAAGAAAAAAACTGTATCCTCACATATGAGATGTCATGGAATTCCCTTTATGAAAAATTAATATTTTTCTCTCATTCTATTTTCTTGCATTCTTATAAGTGCACGCAAATATATTCAGTCTGCTTTGCAAATACTAAAATATATCAGAGCTTCAATTTAATTTCCGATTCATTTTCTTGCCTTTGATCAAATATTCAGAAAAGGCCGAAGAGACATTTTGTATTTCATATCATCAAACACTAAACTTCCAGCAATATAAAACTGTTTTTATTCCCTAGGTCTTGGTTTTCCTGTGCTTGGTAGGCCTGGCTGTTTCTGCCCGACGCTTAACTAAGGAAGAAGAGGCCAAAGAAATGGTGAGTATTGTATAACATCTTTTATCTACTGTCTTATTTTAATTCCTTTTCATATTATTAGTATTTCTTAAATATTCTTAATGATCCTCATATTTCTTGTAACAATCTTAATGTTTGCAACACTTACTATTTCTTATTATTCTTAATATTTCTTAATACCCTTATTTTATAATGCCCCTGATATTTCTGATTATTCTTATTATTTCTGATTATTCTTAATATATTCTTTAACATTCTTATATATTTAATAATCTTAGTGTTTTTTTATTATTCCTAATATTTCTTAATATCCTTAATATTTAATAATACTCTTAAGGTTTCTGATTATTCTTAATATTATTTCTTAATACCCCTAATACTTAATAATACTTGCAATGTTTCTAAGTATTCTTAATATTATTTCTAAATTCCCTTAATATGTTATAATGCTCTTCATATTCCTGATGATTTGTAATATTCCTTCAATCCGTGATATTCCGATTTCTTCCATTCTAGCCAACGTCACAGTGATGGTAATAACATGGCAGTGCAGTTATACTATTTACCTTTATGATTATCTGGATCTTTCCTAAATAGCGATATCTCCAAGAGAGTGACCCCAAGGGTTTCAACCCGCATTGTATCCATTTTTGCGGCACCTTTACTACAAGGCCGTTGGGGATGACGGTATAAAACATAAACAAAAGACTGTAAGTAGCATAAAGATAAAGATTCTCAAGAAATATTAGTCCCAGATAACGCCCCTGAAATTTGTTATGGGTCACTATCTAGGAAAGATCCGATTATCTTATTCCCAGGCCACCTTCTTTTACTCTACCCGGCCACATCTGTCTCTGTCTGACCTCTCTGTCTTTTATCCAGGAGTCCTTCGACCCATACAACTTTAACGTTGTCGTCAACGACGACGAGAACACCGTCTATTCGGCCCGCCAGGAATCCCAGGACAGCAACGGCGTCGTCCAGGGACAGTACTCTTGGATCGCCGCTGACGGAACACGCTACATTGTCACTTACACGGCTGATCCTGTCAACGGTTACAACGTAAGGTTTCAGATATTCGCTTATCTCCTGTAACTATATATTTTATCTTTGTTCATTAATGTTCGTCACCAAAGAAGGGTAGTCTATGTAGATTTCAGAGTGGTTCACATTCCCTGTAGTCTGTCGCCACTCTTCCATAAATTGCAGATTTGTTTTGTAGTTTTTGCTTTTCTTTTAGTTTGAAATCTTATCCACATTATTTTTCCAGGTAGTTATAATCAGCGAAATCCCGTTTTGTATACTTTTGGTCCTATTATCAATGTCGTTTCACTTTAGTTCTAAATAAATCTATAATTTTAGTAAACGTTGGTTATTAGAAACAGCATATCTTTCGAGATCGTAATCTAACCAGTAGATTGGGAGTAGCTTTGCAGGCTGATTGGTGTTGAACCAGCTTGGAGGGTAGTACCCAGGCTGACTGATGTAATACCAGCTTGGAGAGTAGTACTGCAGGCTGATTGGTGTAATACCAGCTTGGAAGTGTAAATAACGCCAGCTTTGATTGTGTAATTACGCTTTGAGAAGTAGTACCGCAGGGCTGATTTGGGTAGAAACCAGCTTTGAGAGTAGTACGCAGGCTGATTGGTGTAGAACCAGCTTTGAGAGTAGTACCGCAGGCTGACTGGTGTAATACCAGCTTGGAGTGTAATAACGCAGGGTGATTGGTGTAATACCAGCTTTGAGAGTAGTACCGCAGGCTGATTGGTGTAGAACCAGCTTTGAGAGTAGTACCGCAGGCTGACTGGTGTAGAACCAGCTTTGAGAGTAGTACGCAGGCTGACTGGTGTAATACCAGCTTGGAGTGTAATAACGCAGGGTGATTGGTGTAGAACCAGCTTGGAGAGTAGTACCGCAGGCTGATTCCTGTAATACCAGCTTGGGGAGTAGTACCGCAGGCTGATTGTTGTAATACCAACTTGGAGAGTGGTACCGCAGGCTGATTCCTGTAATACCAGCTTGGAGAGTAGTACCGCAGGCTGATTGGTGTAATACCAGCTTGGAGAGTAGTACCGCCGGCTGATTGGTGTAATACCAGCTTTGAGAGTAGTACCGCAGGCTGATTGTTGTAATACCAGCTTGGAGAGTAGTACCGCAGGCTGATCGTTGTAATAACAGCTTGGAGAGTAGTACCGCAGGCTGATTGATGTAATATCAGCTTTGAGAATAGTACCGCAGGCTGATTGGTGTAATACCAGCTTGGAGAGGTGTAACGCAGGCTGATTGGTGTAATACCAGCTTGGAGAGCAGTACCGCAGGCTGATTGGTGTAATATCAGCTTGGAGAGTAGTACCGCAGGCTGATTGGTGTAATACCAGCTTGGAGAGCTGTAATGCAGGCTGATTGGTGTAACACCAGCTTGGAGAGCTGTAACGTAGGCTGATTGTTGTAATACCAGCTTGGAGAGTAGTACTGAAGGCTGATTGGTGTAATACGAGCTTGGAGAGTAGTACCGCAGGCTGATTGATGTAATACCAACTTAGAGAGTAGTACCATAGGCTGACTGGTGTAATACCAGCTTTGAGAGTAGCACCGCAAGCTGATTGGTATAATACCAGCTTGAAGAGTAGTACCAAAGGCTGATTGGTGGTAATGGCAGCTTTGAGAGTAGCAGGTTAGACGGATTGGTAGAGTGAGGACTTTTGCAGTAGTAACTCAGACTGGCTGATGGAACGTGAGTTTCGCTAGTACCATGTCCTAAGAAACCTTCTTAGACCACGGCTCAGGCTAATAGTTGGAAAGCCAGTTTTACGAGTAGCAGCCTATGCTGTTCTCTCATCCTTTCCTTGTGTTTTTCCTTACAGTGGGTGGGTTCTTAAACGACAATTTGATAAATAGATACTAACTTTTTTATATATATCCTTTGCAGGCAGTAACCAAGCAAGAGAAGACCAACGTCGTCGTAAGGATGCCAGTTCCTCGTCTCCTGGTGCCAGAGAAAGGAGAAACCATCGCATAGATTCACATTTCCAAACTCTGACGCAACCGGTTTTTGGCCTACTTCTGCCTTTCGTTCATTCTTCCTGAGCTTAGTGTTAACAAAATGGAATCTGTTCGGTTTTAGTCTGTGTGCCCTGTTCTACCAAACTGTATTTTTGTTAAAATTGTCATCCTAAAATCCTGGTATAGTGTTAATATTTCAGATTTTAGTTTCATCTTCTGTAGTTTATGTATGTCTATTTCTTCACTACGTAATTCTTTATACAACAACATCTCTTTGGCATCGTCAACTTCAATAAATGTCAAATTTTTCTGCTGTTTCATTCTACGTGACGAAAAATTTAAATGACACAAACAGATATATGTGTAATTATTCGGTTAGCAACTTGCAATAAAATATCGAACGAAATATATTTAAAGGTAATTTAAACAGACTTTGCAGACATATTCTCTCACAATCATTCATTTGTATGCATCCGATGCATAGAAAATGTGTCTATCTGTGTTTATGCATTATATACATATGTGTGTGAGTGCGTGTGTAAATATAAATAAATCATACATGCATATATATACTATTTATATACAGTATATATCTATATACTTATAAATTTAATACACACACACACACACACACACAACACATATATATATATATATATATATATATATATATATATATATATATATATATATATATATATATATATATATATATGCCCACACCTTTCCACGAAAACATTTGGCATTTGTTGCTTTGAGTTCAAAATCAAATGTCTCTCAAAGTACTTTCTTTATGTCGCAAATTCATAATATAAGGAATAATACTTTTCCAAGAAAGAGTGGTGTTACCCTTAAATTTCCAATTCAACTGAAATTCTTCGTTTTCCTTTTCCTTCAGTGAGTAATTAAAAAACAAGACTTGACAATGGGTGAGAGTTTATTACGAGATGGAGGCGGTAAATTAGCTGCAACTTCAAATATAAGATCTTTATTGGCGGGTAACTAACGCCATCTATGGTTCTTAAGCTCTTTTATTATCATTTACTTTTTTCTCGTTGGTAACAATATTTTCTCTTTGTTCATATTTTATCTCTGCATTATAACCTTCTTATCCATCTGATGTGGAATCACTTCGTTTACAAGATTATTCTTTAGATGAAAAATTAAATATAAGATAAACTGAATTTCTGCTTGACTTAAGAACACCTTCGCCATCATAAGAAGAACAACACTTAGTTCCAAAGGGGATGAATGTATGCCCAAAGTACATAGCAGATCGTCATCGAGTCTTCGACTATTTCACTGTACTTAAGTTACAGGAAGGTTTCACTTTGGTTTTTATCACTGTACTAGTATTTAGAGGGGCCGTATGTAACACTGTGTATTAAGTTAAGTATATCTTAGTTTTATCAGACCACTGAGCTGATTAACAGCTCTCCTAGGGCTGGCCCGAAGAGTTAGATATTTTTGCGTGGCTAAGAACCAATTGGTCACTTAGCAACGGGACCTACAGCTTATTGTGGGATCCGGACCACATTATATCGAGAAATGTATTTCTATCACCAGAAATAAATTCCTCTGATTCCACGTTGGCCGAGCCGAGAATCGAACTTTGGACCACCGGGTTGGCAGCCGAGCGCGAAAACCCCTTCTGTCTGAAGGACCCACTATCTCTGTAGAAGGTAATTTCAGGCTCACTGTCAACATTGGTCCTCTGTTCATCCTCTCTATTCTTTGCATCCATACATATATACATGTGTGTCTGTGTGTGCGCGCGCGCCACGGTTCGTGCGTATATGCATAATGTTTTGCAAATACATTCCTAAATTTTCAATTGAACCATTAACATATCAATGGTTTAAGATGAAGATGTCATCCTGGGCCTATCTTTGTTGATCTAGGTTTGTTTATTTTCCGTGTAATTCATAAAATTCTGAAACTAACTGGATACAACCTTTAGAGATGAAACAGAATAGTAGAGACAAGGAACAGTCGAGCTAAAAAGGTTAGGAAATAACCTTTAGCAAATCATTTCGTTTTACATGGAAATTATAGCAATAACAGAGGAGAGAATGTCACGAAAACTATCAAAAAGTTCCAGTAACAGATAAACCCCAAAACTGACTGGAAATCATCCCACTCTCTTAGAAAGACTCGCTGGAACCCTGGAAATGAATTTTCATAATTCAGTCGTCCTATTCAGCACTCCTTCCCTCTTCCACCCGATTCCAGTACCGTAAATGGCAAGGAATCAGTGAGAGCTACTGAATTCACTTTTTCCATCGAAATTTTATTCACGTAATGGAATGGAATTCCTGTGACCAAAACAACTCATTACGTGAGGCCCACTCTGGTCGTATTTTCTTTCATGGTTCCAGAATGGTATTACATAACCCTGCCTACGTCATTGTTCCTCTCTCGAACAATTCCTTTACCAGTCGCGAAATTTCATTCAATATTATTATTATTACTATTATTATTATTATTATTATTATTATTATTATTATTATTATTATTATTATTATTATTATTATTATTATTTCAGAAAATTGATACAACCCTCTCACGGATTATAGTAATAATATTTATGACCAATTATTATTTCTCAATGATTTTTTTATCAGCCGTGAAATTCCCACCTTCTCCTTCCATATTAATAATAATAATAATAATAATAATAATAATAATAATAATAATAATAATATAATAATAATAATAATAATAATAATAATAAGACGAGTGGCTAAAGAGTGCATGGGAAGAAGGACTAATAAAAGTAGGCGAAGACCCAAAAATATACAGATAGGAGGATGACAAACAGAACAGAGGACTGGCACAACAAACCAATGCACGGACAATACATGAGACAGACTAAAGAACTAGCCAGCGATGACAATTGGCAATGGCTACAGAGGGGAAAGCTAAAGAAGGAAACTGAAGGAATGATAACAGCGGCACAAGATCAGGCCCTAAGAACCAGATATGTTCAAAGAACGATAGACAGAAATAACATGTCTCCCATATGTAGGAAGTGCAATACGAAAAATGAAACCATAAACCACATAGCAAGCGAATGTCCGGCACTTGCACAGAACCAGTACAAAAAGAGGCATGATTCAGTGGCAAAAGCCCTCCACTGGAGCCTGTGCAAGAAACATCAGCTACCTTGCAGTAATAAGTGGTACGAGCACCAACCTGAAGGAGTGATAGAAAACGATCAGGCAAAGATCCTCTGGGACTATGGTATCAGAACAGATAGGGTGATACGTGCAAATACACCAGACGTGACGTTGATTGACAAAGTCAAGAAGAAAGTATCACTCATTGATGTCGCAATACCATTGGACACCAGAGTTGAAGAGACAGAGAGGGAAAAAATGGATAAGTATCAAGATCTGAAAATAGAAATAAGAAGGATATGGGATATGCCAGTGGAAATTGTACCCATAATCATAGGAACACTAGGCACGATCCCAAGATCCCTGAAAAGGAATCTAGAAAAACTAGAGGCTGAAGTAGCTCCAGGACTCATGCAGAAGAGTGTGATCCTAGAAACGGCGCACATAGTAAGAAAAGTGATGGACTCCTAAGGAGGCAGGATGCAACCCGGAACCCCACACTATAAATACCACCCAGTCGAATTGGAGGACTGTGATAGAGCAAAAAAAAAAAAAATAATAATAATAATATTATTATTATTATTATTATTATTATTATTATTATTATTATTATTATTATTATTATTATTATTATTATTATTATTATTATTATTATTATTATTATTATTATTTTATTCAGGATACTGACACTTCTCTCTCTTTAATTATTACATATTGCCAATTGCAGAAAAATGCACACCAAAATAGGAAGGTTAAAAAATATTATTGCGGTAATAGTCATTGTCATTAACAAATTAAGATGAAAGTCGATGTTCACAACCAAATGCTCGTAAGGATTCTTATGGTTTCAACTGTTAGTATTAGAATTCTTTATAAATTACAATACAGTGGCAAAGTCATCGTAAATTTCACTCATTTAGAAACTTGTCGTTAACCTGACTTAAATAATTTTGGAAAAGAATGTTAGTTTTGAGGTTATCCATAATTAAAATCGTACCCATCCCAGGAGGCAATAGCCCTTTCCCCTGAAAAGAAACAACAACGAGGGAGGTCCTAAGTGAAACAGTCATCATTTCTATGCAGCTAGAAAGATCGGTTCTCCTGTTGAATCTCAAATCTCCAGGTTTGTGTTCGAATGATACATTGCCACCCACAGCTTGTAGGAACATATACGTAGTACATTTTTGCGATAAGCTGGAGTGATTGTAGGTTTGATACGACTTGTTCTTCGCCTTCTGCTTCCCTGGCATATAAGTTGCTTGATGTTTGTTTAACAATAAAATTATCACTTGGCTACAACAGTTTTTTTTTTTTTTTTTTTTTTTTACCGAAACGTACAAAAAATAGTTCGTTCTATCACTGATATCGTAATAAATAAATCGCTACATACCTACAATTTTAAGTTCATTTGTCTGAATTGGGACCGGCGAATTCACCGCCATCCGTTATAAGACTGCTTTAGTTACAAGCCTGTGCGGTATAAACGAACTTTATAGCATTAGGACTTTAGTGGCTGTGGTTTAACATTGTCAACAGACATCGTCCAGGGACGAACTGCTTGTCTGTCCTTTTAACAAGATTCCAAAAGTAAAATGAAGGTATATTTTTTACATAATCACCGAAAAGTAGGATTTCTCCACTGACAGTTAGATCTTTAAGGATTTTTTTATTCCAAATGGCATCAGGAGTTTATATTTTGCCGATTTCTGGTTACAGCTAACCATTATTTCTCAAAATATAAACTGATTTAAATTTTTCTCTTCGTAATCAAACAGATCTTAGAGATGGTTGTTTTTAACGAAAAATTCTAAACTTTAATCCTAAGATAAAATATCTCCAATGAGCCTCCTGATATGAATTCATTGGAAACTAATTCTTAACAATAGAAAACGACTTTGTAATAAGTGGAAACCAAAGCAATATCTAGTTTTACGGTGAAAAATATAAACATAACGGTATCAAAGTACTTATGTAACCAAAGTCCATTCTAGTCCGAACAATTCATTTTATTATTTAGAAGGTAATTTAGTATTGTTTTAAAAATAAATGTTTTTTTTATATTATTTATTCAATAAATGTGGCAAAATACAATAGTTTCCCAATAATGATAGTGATAGTCTTGGCTGTGGCCGCATGTAGATAATTCAAGATCTCATAACTCAAGATGAATTATTCACCTACAATATTACCCTCTTCTCTCAAAGGGCCGAGCTATCCAGTGTTTGCTGTCCGTCTGAACGCATCTAATCTTCATCAATATTAGATTATGAATGACGTCGGTCAGAGCTGAATCGTTCTCTTGTGTTCAAAATAAATGGCTAAATCGCCTATCGTTGCTGTTCAAGTCTACTCAGCTCACCTTCGCGCGCGCATAAAGATGTCGTTCTAAATGGGTTCGATAAATGCCCATCTGTTCATGCACATATTTTTAAGCCTAATAAATATCTATTACTATTCTGAAATACATGAATGCAAGAGTTTAAGGTAACAGACGAAAGGTGTTGTTTACCAGTATCAAAGATGAACAATATGACATCTTCGTTTTAAGGTAAAACTAATATATCCCAAAAAGAAATTTAATGTAAAAAGTATATTTTGTACAGTGTAACATTACAGTGAAATAATATATTCTACCGTATATAGTAAATGAACAGATTGCGGCACAAAATATCAGTATATAAGCAAGAAAACGAAAACGTAAAAGGATTTTCTGTATTTCTTTAGGTAAGTTTCAATTTTATTTTTGTCCTTACAACGAACGAAACAGTACACCATCACAAATCAGTGCTTGATGAGCGATTCTATTTCTTATTTCTCATGAGCTCTTCTTCTCCTTCTTGTGATTATTATCATTATACTTAGGCTTGACTATCACTAATTCCTTGACCTATACAAAACACATTAACAATGTCTCACTTAATGTCAGCCGTATAACTGGAGCAATTATTAGTACTCGTGATTTCTTGCCGACTGACATAATGCTTAAACTATATTATGCTCTAGTGCTCCCCTGGTTGAATACCCACCTCTTAATATGGGGCTCGGAACCTGTTACTGTGCTTAAGAGATTGAAGGTACGTGTCAACAACTTGCTAAGAATAATTCTGGGAGTCAGATATGAGGATGGAAGACCGGTGATGGGCACATCGGAACTATATACACGTTTGCAGATACTAAACATAAGGAGCTTGTATAAACTAAGCTTATTCAAGTTCTTGAGGAGACTGCTTATGGGTGAGCTGCCCTACTTTTATGATCTATTGTTACGCCCCAATTTAAGCTCCCATGAATATGCTACTAGGGGTCGTGGTTATCATACACCTATCATACGTACGGAGGTTGAAAGGAGATTCCTCCACTATCAGCTGATTGGGCTTAAAAATGAACTTGACAGAAAACTTTTAGAAGATTCCTTTTATGTTTCTCTCAGAAATTACAAAAAACTGTTACTTGCACAACAGTAGGTATTTTAAGTAGTGTTGAACTGTGCTTTTAAAGACTTTTTTTAGTTACCCAGGTATCTTTTATTCCTTGGAACACAAGCTGGACCTGTGAGCTATTTTATTGGCATTTGTATAGATGCTTTTTGTGTTGCAAGCTGGACTTGTCTTCTTTTGTATTTTAATGTCTTGCTTAGTATTACAATCCTTTGTCAAAATTGGCTCGACCCATGTATTTTTATGTCTGTGTTTTAGCTTGTAAGTCTGTATAACTTTTATGTAAAACCAGTAAACTTGCTTTATGTTATCGCCATATAAGCATTAAATTGCTTTGGCGAATTTTCTGCTTATTTTACGAATTTGTAACAAATAAGGACAAACAAATATACTCTACTATACTATACTATTATTATTAATATTATTAAATTCGCAAATGAACCAACTTAACGAATAATGATTATTACGCTCAACTTTTAAGTAATGTGATTTAGCTACAATGTAAGACTATTATTATTATTATTTCTATTATTAAGTCACTTCCAATAATACATAGGTCGTTATCATAATCATCATTTGAATACTGAACTATCTATATTGCATGCCATTTAATTATTATTATTATTATTATTATTATTATTATTATATTATTATTATTATTATTATTATTATTATTATTATTATTATTATTATTTTAAAACAAGATATTTGACCACGAACTTCCGGAGTCATTCATCTAAAGGCAAAAAGGCCCAAGAGTAAAAGAGAAGTAAAAAATAATAAATCTAATATATGTAATTAAATCTAAGTGATAATAATTAAAATGCTGATTATTTCGAGGTCCCTTCTAAACTTTTATAGGATAAGATAACAGGTATTTAGACTGACGGCTCATACCGTCAATTTCAGCAAGCGATCGCCTGACTGTTGAGTTGAAATACATGTTTTGCCGGTGAGTCAATTTTGTTTCCAACGGCTTCTTATACAACCATTGATTATGAATTCTAATCAGATCAAGAGCAGGTGTACCAATCACAAACATGTAATTGGTTTCAAGGATTCTTTCCCGTCCTGTGACTTTCTGGATATGGGCAAGTTGTTGCGTAACAGATCTTCTGAGGGAAATTAGCCAGTGCTTCTTGCACAAGCGGAAGGTTACTTCCAGGAAAAGAACAGACAAATTGTCTGTAAAAAAAGGTGTGCCAACATTTCATCATTATTATTATTATTATTATTATTATTATTATTATTATTATTATTGTTGTTGTTATTATTATTATACTTAGGAATCAGACCCTCTCTCAAGCATACTTTATTAAAAGTAATGGCTACTTCAGCAGCGTTACACTTGTAGAGATTCTTCTCCATCTTCCGAATAGCGGCTTTTTCCGTGCTACTTGAACAGGCTAGTAGAGCGCCTATGGAGGTCATGATCAAATAGTGTCAAAATTGGTGTATATATTTCAATTTTACAGATAAACTATGATACCTTAGTCATCAAAGTCATTAACGATTCTCTCTCTCTCTCTCTCTCGTCTCTCTCACTCTCTCTCTCTCTCTCTCTCTCTCTCTCTCTCAGCTTCCTAGCCTAGAGGATTTCTGACAACTCCAGACGAAAGCTCGCTTCAAGAGAGAGAGAGAGGAGAGAGGAGAGAGACGAGATAGGAGGGACCTTGGAGCGAGAGAGAGAGAGAGAGAGAGAGAGCGAGAGAGAAAATCGTTAATGACTTTGATGACAGTGGTATCATAGTTTATCTGTAAAATTCAAATATATACACCAATTTTGACACTATTTGATCATGACCTCCATAGGCGCCCTACTAGCCTGTTCAAGTAGCACGGAAAAAGCCGCTATTCGGAAGATGGAGAAGAATCTCTACAAGTGTAACGCTGCTGAAGTAGCCATTACTATTACTACTACTATTATTTTTTTTTTCTTAATTACTTGGTGTGGTTAAAGAATCTCTTAGTCCACCAATGGAGCTCTTGGAAGGTTTCCCTTGTGAAATTATTGTCACTGATAACCAGTGTAGGGGCTTAACTTTAGTTAAGTGGAAGGAAGCCAGTCAAACCATCAAATTTTGAAGATTCTTCTGGTTGTACCCCATTCAAAGAGTTAGCGAAATTTGCTTCATCTGTTTTGATG
>NC_087202.1:14817343-14852343 GCF_015104395.2 Macrobrachium nipponense
GAAAATGAATTAAAATCTAGACATTTTAGGCAGGAAAGAGTAGGTACAATAAATTTTGCATATAGTGTTTCACTACAAAGGGAAAAAACTGCTTCCGCACCGCTAATAATGTAATATGATAGGCAACCAAAGATACAGTCGGTAGTTGTAAGCGTTCTTGACAGTGGGCTAGAGAAAACACTAGCGTTGCTGAAGTTCCCGGATTTTCCCCTGCTGGCACTTTTTTTCTAGAATGTTAGACACATCATTCTATCCGAAAAAACCAAAAAAAAAATCTTCTGTACCAATTATGTCCAATTTCATGATGTTTTGGCCTTAAAAATCCTGGACTATTAATAGATTGCATTTGTTTCGCTCTCGTCTGTATTATGATTTACGAGAGGTTAGTTTTTTTCAAATATTAGACACGCTCTCTAGTTTTGGGTACACACACACACACACAGACACAGACACACACACACCCACACACACACACACACACACACACATATATATATATATATATATATATTATATATATATATATATTAGATATAACGTGTATATGAATAATTGCATGCCCACATAACCGAAAGTATGTTACAAATACTTAGATTTAATATAGCAATTTCGCTTAATTCTTCTATAAAACTACCTTAAATTATAATACTTTACGCTCTATACTTTACCTAAACATTTAAAGATAGAATTTAGAGCAGCATCAAAATAATAAAAGAAGATCAGGTGGCAATCCAAAGAAGCTCAATTTTGTCTTGAAGCCAAAATAAAAATGCAACGGGAAAATATAATGAAAAAACTAAGAGGAAGAAAATGACTGATGATGAATAAAGAAAGAGTAAAATTCTATGGTGCTTTTATTTACGACATAAAATGACTACCATCCACCTGCCCAGGTCTCCTTAGCTGCCCGGAGTGCGAGAGAGTTCTCCTCCTCCCTAGTGCTTAGAAAGGTGTTCGCCTTTCCGCCTGATTTCAATAAAGGCAACAACGGGTTCTAAAAACAGGATGGAATTTTCATCCATCCTGCACAGATAATTCACCGTAAATAATTAGATAACATTAGTTAATTAACGTTCTGCTTTTCTACATATTTTCCTGACAATTTTCGAAAGGACTTTAAACATAAAATAGTATTTCACGCAAAGAAAGAGAATCCCAAATGTGTTTATGTTTTAGAAATAATTTTTTTTTATTAAAGGAGAATTTGTTAGCAAATTAGACGTGGTTAGGGCATATAATTTGTTTTCTCTTCATTATGTTGTATAATGCGCGCGCGTTCTCTCTCTCTCTCTCTCTCTCTCTCTCTCTCTCTCTCTCTCTCTCTCAAAGGTTTTCGATTAGAGACTGGGCACGTAAACCGTGATAGTATTTCAATAACTGGTCATCCTTACGTTTAGTAGACTCAACAGGTGATATTTATAAATTGTTGCTGATTTTATTTTCTCTATAACTAACGAGAGAGCGAGATGAAAACTATTATTTGCGATACAAGTCGGGTTGCTGAATTCCGCTAAGAAAAAAGAAAGAGTAGAATGACGCTATTACGGTATCTCGAAAAAAAAAGAGTGAAAAATTTACATTTACTGTACCCATCATTAGCCACACGTATCCACGAACCTCTTAGGTGGTTTTAGTGTTTTAATCTCGCAGTGAATTCATTTGTTAATACGAAGAATACTCTATCTTCTTTACTGACAAATTAATAAGAATAAGAATAAGGGATAAATAAATCCAATTATGTGCCCGTACAATTATATTTCAAAGTAAAACTTTCGTTTTAGGTCTAAATTTACGCCTGCCACTATGAGTAATTTTTAATAATAATAATAATAATAATAATAATAATAATAATAATAATAATAATATAGTAGTAGTTAGTAGTAGTAATGGCTACTTCAGCAGCGTTAACACTTGTAGATTCTTCTCTATCTTCCGAATAGCGGCTTTTTCCGTGCTACGTAAACAGGCTAGTAGAGCGCCTGTAGAGGGTCATGATCAAATACAGTGTCAAATCAAGGTGTCTATATTTGAATTTTACAGATAAAACTATGATATCATAGTCATCAAAGTCATTAACGATTCTCTATCTCTCTCTCTCTCTCTCTATCTCTTGAAGCGATCTTTCGCTGGAGCTGTCAGAGAGAGAGAGAGAGAGAGAGAGAGAGAGAGAGAGAGAAAAGAGAGAATCGTTAATGACTTTGACGACTATGATATCATGTTTATCTGTAAAAATTCAAATATATACACCGATTTTGACACTGTATTTGATCATGACCTCTATAGGCGCTCTACTAGCCTGTCTAAGTAGCACGGTAAAAGCCGCTATTCGGAAAATAGAGAAGAATCTCTAAAAGTGTAACGCTGCTGAAGTAACCATTACTTTTAATAAAGTATGCTTGAGAGAGGGTCTGATTCTTAAGTATAATAATAATAACAATAATAATAATAATAATAATAAATAATAATAATAATAATAATAATAATAATAATAATAATGATGAAAGGTTGGCACACCTTTTTTTTACAGACAATTTGTCTGTTCTTTTCCTGGCAGTGACCTTCCGCTTGTGCAAGAAGCACTGGCTATTTTCCCCCAGAAGATCTGTTACGCAACAACTTGCCCATATCCAGAAAGTCACAGGACGGGAAAGGACCCTTGAAACCAATTACATGTTTGTGATCGGTATATCTGCCCTTGATCTGATTATAATTCAAAATCAATGGTTGTATAAGAAGCCGTTGAAAACAAAATTGACTCACAGGCAAAACATACATTTCAACTCAACAGTCAGGCGATCGCTTGTTGAAATTGACGGTATGAGCCGTCAGTCTAAATTCCTGTTATCTTATCCTATAAAAGTTTTAGAAAGGTCCTCGAAATTATCAGCATTTGAACTATTATCACTTAGATTTTATCTGTTTTTAATTACATATATTAGATTTATTATTATTTTTTTTTATTTCTCATTTACTCTTTGGGCCTTTTTGTCTTTGATAAATGACTCTGAATGTACGTGGTCAAATATCTTGTTTTAAAATAATAATAATAATAATAATAATAATAATAATAATATAATATAATAATAATAATTATAATAATAATAATTAAATGGCATTCAATATAGATAGTTCAGTATTCAAATGATGATTATGATAACGGTCTATTATTGGAAGTGACTTAATAATAAAAATAATAATAATAATAGTGTCACATTGTAGCTAAATCACATTACTTAAAAGGTGAGTGTGATAATCATTATTCGTTAAGTTGGTTCATTTGTGAAATTAATAATAATAATAATAATAATAATAATAATAATAATAATAATAATAATAATAATAATAATAATAATAATAATAATAATAATAATTACAAGAAGGAGAAGAAAAGATCATGAGAAATAAGAAATAGAATCGCTCATCAAGCACTGGTTTGTGATGGTGTACTGTTTCGTTCGTTTTAAAAGCAAAAATAAAATAGAAACTTACATAAAGAAATACAGAAAAGCCCTTTCACGTATTCGTTTTCTCGATAGAAGTACTTACTGTGTTCTTTTGCTTACGTGATATACTGATATTTCGTAGCTCAAAGTTAACCTTTGTGCCGTAATCTGTTCATTTACTATGTACGGTAGAATATATTATTTGACTGTAATGTTACACTGTACAGAATAAACTTTCACATTAAACTTTCTATTTGGGATATATTAGTTTTACCTTAAAACGAAGACGTCCTATTGATCATCTTTGATACTGGTAAACAATACCTTTCGTCTGTTACGGTAAACTCTTGCATTCATGTATTTCAGAATAGTAATAGATATTATTATTGCATAAAAATGTGTGCATGAACAGATGGGCATTTATCGAACCCATTTAGAACGACATCTTTATGTGCGCGCGAAGGTGAGCTGAGTAGACTTGAATAGCAACGATAGCCGATTTCTGAAATAGAATTCAATAGAGAAATTCCATTACGAGAAGTCTTGCGCAATTTTAGCCATTTATTTTGAACACAAGAGAACGATTCAGCTCTGTCCGACGTCATTCATAATCTAATATTGATGAAGATTAGATGCGCTCGGCCCTTTGAGAGAACAGGGTAATATTGTAGGTGAATAATTCATCTTATGTTATGAGACCTTGAATTATCTACATGAGGCCACAGCCAAGGCCATTTTTATTATTATTGGGAAACTATTGTATTTTGCCACATTTATTGGATAAATGATATAAAAAAAATATTCATTTTTAAAACAATACTAATTTACCTTCTAAATAATAAAATGAATTGTTCGGACTAGAATGGACTTTGGTTACATAAGTACTTTGATACCGTTATGTTTATATTTTTCACCATAAAACTAGATATTGCTTTGGTTTCACTTATTACAAAGTCGTTTTCTATGGTTAAGAATTAGTTTAGAATTTTTCGTTAAAAACAAGCATCTCTAAGATCTGTTTGATTACGAAGGAAAAAATTAAATAAAAAATATTTAAATCAGTCTTTATTTAGAGAAATAATGGTTAGCTGTTCGATAGCTCCAATATGTAACCAGAAATCGGCAAAATATAAACTCCTGATGCCATATGGAATAAAAAAAATCCTTAAAGAAATCCTACTTTTCGGTGATTATGTAAAAAATATACCTTCATTTTACTTTTGGAATCTTGTTAAAAGGACAGACAAGCTGTTCGTCCCTGGACGATGTCTGTTGACAATGTTAAACCACAGCCACTAAAGTCCTAATGCGATAAAGTTCGTTTATACCGCACAGGCTTGTAACTAAATCTGGCTTATAACGAATGGCGGTGAATTCGCCGGTCCCAATTCAGACAAATGAACTTAAAATTGTAGGTATGTAGCGATTTTATTTATTACGATATCAGGTTATTTAGAACGAACTATTTTTTTGTAAGTTTCTGGTAAAAAAAAAAAACCTGTTGCAGCGAAGTGATTTTTTATTGTTAAACAAGCATCAAGCAACTTATATGCCAATGAAGCAGAAGGAGAAGGACAAGTCGTACCAAACCGACAATCACTCCAGCTTACCGCAAAACTGTAGTACTATATATTCCTACAAGCCTGCGGGTGGCAATGTATCATTCGAACACAAACCTGGAGATTTGAGATTCAACAGGTGAGCCGATCTTTCTAGCTGCATAGAAATGATGACAGTTTCACTTAGCCCCCCCCCCCCCCCCTTTCGTTGTTGATTTTTTTCTTTTTTTCTTTTCAGGGGAAAGGGCTATTGCCTCCTGAGATGGGTACGATTTTAATTATGGATAACCTCAAAACTAACATTCTTTTCCAAAATGATTTATGTCAGGTTAACGACAAGTTTCTAAGTGAGTGAAATTTACGGTGACTTTGCCACTGTATTGTAATTTATAAAGAATTCTGATACTAACAGTTGAAACCATAAGAATCCTTACGAGCATTTGGTTGTGAAACATCGACTTTCATCTTAATTTGTGATGACAATGACTATTACCGCAATAATATTCTTTAACCTTCCTATTTTTAGTGCGTATTTTATGCAATGGCAGTTAAGTTCTGTAGTATAATAAGAGAGAAGTGTCAGTATCCTGAATAATAATAATAATAATAATAATAATAATAATAATAATAATAATAATAATAATAATAATAATAATTAATATTATTATTATTATTATTATTATTATTATTATTATCAATATTATTATTATATTATTATTATTATTATTATTGTTATTATTATTATTATTATTATTATTATTATTATTATTATGGAAGGAGAAGGCGGGAATTTCACGGCTGATAAAAAATCATAGGGAAATAATATTGGTCATAAATATTATTACTATAATCCGTGAGAGGGTTGTATCAATTTTCTGAAAATAATAATAATAATAATAATAATAATAATAATAATAATAATAATAATAGTATTGAATGAAATTTCGCTACTGATAAAGGAATTGTTCGAGAGAAAAACAATGACGTAAGCAGGGGTTATGTAATACCATTCTGGAACCATGGAAGAAAATACGACCAGAGAGGGCCTCACGTAATGAGTTGTTTTGGTCACAGGAATTCCATTCCATTACGTGAATAAAATTTCGATGGAAAAAGTGAATTCAGTAGCTATCACTAATTCCTTTTCCATTTACGGTACTGGAATCGGGTGGAATAGGAAAGGAGAGATGAATAGGGACTGAACTGAATTATGAAAAGTTCATTTGCCATGGGTTCCAGCGAGTCTCTCTATGAAGAGTGGATGATATTTCCAGTCAGATTTGGTTTTTTGGGCTTTATCTGTTACTGGAACTTTTTGATAGTTTTCGTGACATTCTTCTCCTCTGTTATTGCCGATAATTTCCATGTAAAACGAAATGATATGCTAAAGGTTTTTATATTCTAACCTTTTTAGCTTCGACTGTTCCTTGTCTCTACCATTCTGCTTCATCTCTAAAGGTTGTATCACAGTTAGTTTCAGAATTTTATTAATTACAAGGAAAAATAAACAAACCTAGATTATTAAAGATAGGCCCAGGATGACATCTTCATCTTAAACCATTGATATGTTAATTGGTTCAATGAAAATTAGGATAGGAATGTATTTGCAAAACCCTTATGCATATACGCCACGAACCGGGGGCGCGCGCGCACACATAGACACGTGTATATAGTTTGGATGCAGTGTCTGGATGCAGAGAGTAGAGAGAATGAACAGAGGATGAACAGAGGACCAATGTGACAGTGAGCCTGAAATTACCTTCTACACAGATAGTGGGTCCTTCAGACAGAGTAGGGGTTTTCGCGCTTGGCTGCCAACCCGGTGGTCCAAAGTTCGATTCTCGGCTCGGTCAACGTGGAATCAGAGGAATTTATTTCTGGTGATAGAAATACATTTCTCGATCTAATGTGGTTCGGATCACACAATAAGCTGTAGGTCTCGTTGCTATGTGACCAATTGGTTTTTAGCCACGTAAAAATATCTACCCTTCGGGCCAGCCCTAGGAAAGCTGTTAATCAGCTCAGTGGTCTGATAAAACTAAGATATACCTAACTTAACACAGTGTTACATACGGCCCCTCTAAAATACTAGTACAGTGATAAAACCCAAACTGAAACCTTCCTGTAACTTAAGAACAGTGAAATGGTCGAAGACTCGATGACGATCTGCTTTGTGCTTTGGGCAACATTCACCCCCTTTGGGAACAAAGTGTTGTTCTTCTTATGATGGCGAAGGTGTTCTTAAGTCAAGCAGAAATCCAGTTTATCTTATATTTCATTTTTCAACTTAAGAATAATCTTGTAAACGAAGTGATTCCACATCAGATGGATAAGAAGGTTTATAATGCAGAGATAAAATATGAACAAAGAGAAAATATTGTTACCGACGAGAAAAAAGTAAATGATAATAAAAGAGCTTAAGAACCATAGATGGGCGTTGGTTACTCGCCAGTAAAGATCTTATGTTTGAAGTTGCAGCTAATTTACCACCTCCATCTCGTAATAAACTCTCACCCATTGTCAAGTCTTGTTTTTTAATTACTCATGAAGGAAATGGAAAACGAAGAATTTCAGTTGAATTGGAAACTTTAAGGGTAACACAGGTTTTTCTTGGAAAAGTATTATTCCTAATATTATGAATTTTGCGACATAAAGAAAGTACTTTGAGAGACATTAATTTGAAGAACTCAAGCAATAAATGCCAAATGTTTTCGTGGAAAGGTGTGGGCATATTATATATATATATATATATATATATATATATATATATATATATATGTATATATATATATGTGTGTGTGTGTGTGCGTGTGTGTGTCTATATATATATATATATATATTAGTATATATATATATATATATAATATATATTAAATTTATAAGTATATAGATATATACTGTATATATAGTAGTATATATGCATGTATGATTTAGGTTTATATATACACACGCACACACACTACACACACACACACACACACACACATATATATATATATATATATATATATATATATATATATATATATATATATATATGTTTATATATATTTATATATAATGCATAAACACAGATAGACACATTTTCTATGCATCGGATGCATACAAATGAATGATTGTGAGAGAATATGTCACGTAGTCTGATTAAATTACCTTTAAATATATTTCGTTCGATATTTTATTACAAGTTGAAAACCGAATAAATACACATATATCTGATTGTGTCATTTAAATTTTTCGTCACGTAGAATGAAACAGCATAAAAATTTGACATTTATTGAAGTTGACGATGCCAAAGAGATGTTGTTGTATAAAGAATTACGTAATGAAGAAAAAGACATACATAAACTACAGAAGATGAAACTAAAATCTGAAATTTTAACACTATACTGGAGGATTTTAGGAGGATGAAAATTTTAACAAAAAAAATACAGTTTGGCAGAACAAGGCACACAGACTAAAACCGAACAGATTCCATTTTGTTAACACTAAGCTCAGGAAGAATGAACGAAAGGCAGAAGTAGGCCAAAAACCGGTTGGGCCACAGTTTGGAAATGTGAATCTATGCGATGGTTTCTCCTTCCTCTGGCACCAGGAGACGAGGAACTGGCATCCTTACGACGACGTTGGTCTTCTCTTGCTTGGTTACTGCCTGCAAAAGGTATATAAAAAAGTTAGTGTCTATTTATCCAATATTCGTTTAAGACCCCACCCACTCTATGGAAAAACACAAGGAAACTACAAGAGAACAGCGTAGGCTGCTACTCGAAAAACTGGCTTTCCAACTATCAGTCTGAGTCATGGTCTAAGAAGATTTCTCAGAACATGGCCTGAGCTGGTACTAGCGAAACTCATGTTCCATCAGTGAATTTCCACGTTTTCCTAACGATTGATTCATAGTGCAACTGCGAGGCTTTCCTCCTGTTACACCTTTCAAACCTTTTCACTGTCAATTTCCGTTTCAGCGCTGAATGGCCTTAGTTGCCCCAGTGCTTGGCATTTCGCCTAAACCCTATTAATCAATCAATCAATCAATCATCAGTCAGTCTGAGCTGCTACTGGAAAAATCTTCACTCTACCAATCTGTCTAACCTGCTACTCTCAAAGCTGGCATTACCACCAATCAGCCTGCGGTACTACTCTCCAAGCTGGTTCTACACCAATCAGCCTGCGAAGCTACTCCCAAATCTACTGGTTAGATTACGATCTCGAAAGATATGCTGTTTCTAATAAACCAACGTTTACTAAAATTATAGATTTATTTAGAACTAAAGTGAAATGCATTGATAACAGGACCAAAAGTATACAAAACGGGATTTCGCTGATTATAACTACCTGGAAAAATAATGTGGATAAGATTTCAAACTAAAAGAAAAGCAAAAACTACAAAACAAATCTGCATTTTATGGAAGAGTGGCGACAGACTACAGAGAATGTGAACCACTCTGAAATCTACATAGACTACCCTTGTTTGGTGACGTAGATTAATGAAGAAAGATAAAATAAATAGTTACAGGAGATAAGCGAATATCTGAAACCTTACGTTGTAAACCGTTGACAGGATCAGCCGTGTAAGTGACAATGTAGTGTGTTCCGTCAGCGGCGATCCAAGAGTACTGTCCCTGGACGGCGCCGTTGCTGTCCTGGGATTCCTGGCGTGCCGAATAGACGGTGTTCTCGTCGTCGTTGACGACAATGTTAAAGTTGTATGGGTCGAAGGACTCCTGGATAAAAGACAGAGAGGTCAGACAGAGACAGATGTGGCCGGGTAGAGTAAAAGAAGGTGGCCTGAGAATAAGATAATCGGATCTTGGGGTCAACTCTCTTGGAGAGATCGCTATTAGGAAAGATCCAGAAAATCATTGAGGTAAATAGTATAACTGCACTGCCATGTTTATTACCATCACTGTGACGTTGGCTAGAATGGAAGAAATCGGAATATCACGGATGAAGGAATATTACAAATCATCAGGAATATGAAGAGCATTATAACATATCAAGGGTATTTAGAAATAATATTAAGAATACTTAGAAAGATTGCAAGTGTTATTAAGTATTAGGGGTATTAAGAAATAATATTAAGAATAATCAGAAACCTTAAGAGCATTATTAAGTATTATGGATATTAAGAAATATTTAGGAATAATAAAAAACCCTAAGATTATTGAATATATTAAGAATGTTAAAGAATATATTAGAAATAATCAGAAATAATAAGAATAATCATTAATATCAAGGGCATTATAAAAAGGGTATAAGGGTATTATAAAAATTAAGAATAATAAGAGAAATAGTAAGTGTTGAAAACATTTATTAAGGATGTTAAAAGAAATATGAGGATCATTAGGAATATTTAAGAAATACTAAGTAATAATATGAAAAGGAATTCAGAAAAGGCAATAGATAAAAGATGTTATACAATATTCACCATTTCTTTGGCCTCTTCTTCCTTAGTTAAGCGTCGGGCAGAAACAGCCAGGCCTACCAAGCACAGGAAAACCAAGACCTAAGGAATGAAAACAGTTTTATATCGCAAGAAGTTTAGTGTTTGATGATATGAAATACAAAATGTCTCTTCGGCCCTTTCTGGAAATTTGATAAAAGGCAAGTAAATGAATCGGAAATTAAATTGAAGCTCTTATATATTTTAGTATTTGCAAAGCAGACTGAATATATTTGCGTGCACTTAATAAGAATGCAAGAAAATAGAATTAGAGAAAAATATTAATTTTTCATAAAGGGAATTCCATGACATCTCATATGTGAGGATACAGTTTTTTCTTAGTATGGTAGCAAATCATGAAGAAGAAATATTAAAGTGAAAAAATCATTCTCACCTTCATTTTTGCTTTCGTTTTCCGTTCTTGACCTCGTGGACGGGTAAGTACTTGCTTTGTCGTGATCTCGAGTCACACTGTTTCATCGTCGGCAAGAGCGCCTCCTATACCGCAAAATCGGTCCGCTGTCAATGTCAATCACTCTGTTGCCAACCTTGACTCTCGATGGTATGGGTACACGTGACTGAGGGCGATGAATACAAATAACATAAAAACGGATGAAGCTTTTGGCATAACATTTTGCACAGTTTATGCGACTTAAGGTAAACTGAAAGTATGTGAATATCGGCATTTTATTAACTGTTTTGTATGATGTGTTATAACTGGTTCATAGTCTGTTATCGATTTATTCATACAATTATTTTGATTGTCCATGCACGGAACACTAAGATCTAACTATTAATTTGTTATAAAATAAGGGAAAATAATGGAGGTGAGATCTTAACAGAAAAAAATTGGTTGTGATTGTGTCACTTGCCAAAGTAAATAATAATAATAATAACAATAATAATAATAATATTGAGATAATCCTGCAGCCAACGAAAATCAAATTAGCCGTGACGTCCCGCAGCGTAACGCAACGTCCAACAACATTACCACAAAGCTCAGGAGGTCCAATCTATATACCTTGGTCCAAACGGCTGCAGATCCTGCAGCTTCCCAACCATCGACTTTGCGAAAGTGGCTTGAGACCTGGCTCAAGCCACCAATGAAAAAGGAGAATTACCTCCACCAGCCAATAGGAGATCAGCATGGGACAGACCCCCTGCTAAGGAACCCAAATATGAGGAGGACGGACACCACACCAAAAGACAACTCTACGGGCTGCTCTAGGAGAAGCCCGCCCGTGCTGGCATAAAGCCAGCTTAATCTCAAACAAAAACAACCAAACAACAAAAGCAGTCCACCATCGCTTTTTCAGCCCTATGGGGATGTCTGGCAGCTCCAGACGAAGCTCGCTTCAAGAAAGAGAGAGAGAGAGAGAGAGAGAGAGCAGAGAGAGAGAGAGGAATCTTAATGACTTTTGATGACTATGATATCATAGTTTTTATCTGTAAATTTGAAATATATACACCGATCTTGACCCTGTATTTGATAATGACCTCTATAGGCGTTCTACTATCCTGTTTAAGTAGCACGGAAAAAGCCGCTATCCGGAAAACAGAGAAGAATCTCTACAAGCGTAACGCGGTGAAGTAGCCATTAATTTTAATAAAATAATATAATAATAACAGTTCTCTTGAAATAAAGGCGTTTCAAGAACAAAACGTAACAATTTACCGATAATATTTCACCTCACATTAACGACTTTCAATACTGAAGCTCAAATCATAGTTACGTAAACCGTCCAGTTCTTGAAAAAAGGTGACCTTGGAAAATATGACAAAAGGTCCTTTGGAGGAAAATAAGGAAGGATATAATACTCTCAGTACTCCACCCTAGGATTACGTAAGCAAAAGATCGAGTAGAAAGTCGCCTTCACCAGTCGAATAATGATTTTAATGTTTATGACAGCAGGATAAAGTAGAATTACATTTATGAATTATAACTGTATTCTGGACTGAACTTGGTCAATAGTATATCTCATTTCTTTTGAGACTTTTGGCCTGTTTTGGTTGGTCACCACAAATCAACAGCTCTGGAGAAAATGGAATTCTCGTAGTTTCGATTTGAACAACCTGAACAAAAATAGAAAGCCATGCTGTGTTCTGTAGTTTCTATTGCCTTTTACTCTCTCTCTCTCTCTCTCTCTCTCTCTCTCTCTCTCTCTCACTCTCTCTCTCTCTCTCTCTCTCTTAGATACACACACTTGCCAACAGCATTTGTTGTCAAGTTCGAGAATAGTTTGCGTCTAGTATTTTCTTGCTTTTCGTTTTAGTTGAGTCGAAAACGCAAACTTTCCTTGATTTAGGTCCCATTTGTCTTACGTTTGATTAGTTTTTATTTCAGTAAAAACTTGTAATAATTCATAAGAACAAAAATGCTATATATTGAGCGCATTATCATCATTCTTTACTCCCAACTGTTCACGAGTAAGTTAGAATGAACGCAAGGTAAATAGATAGGCTATATGTTTTTCCGTGAACGCGATAAATATATTGACTTGCTTTCGAAATAATACTGAAATCGATGCTTCCAAAGGAGAGTATGTGCTTAAACAAATCTTTTTTGGAAATCCAGTTGTTTTCCTTATGATAATTTTATTATTTTTAAAATGATCACACGGAAATAATGAAGCATTTGTTATTAGAGGATTTAAATTTACGTGGTCATTGTTTAGGTCTTTATTAGTAAATATGTATTAAATTAAATATGTATTTATATCTATGTTATATATGTATATATACGTATATATGTATATATATAAGTACGTCTGTGTGTATTATATGCATATATATTTATATATATGTATATATAGAATACACACACACACACACACGCGCACACACACGCGCACACACACACACACACACACATATATATATATATATATATATATATATATATCTATATATATATGTGTGTGTGTGTAGACTTTTATTAAATACACATTTTTTTATAAAAAACTCAATGAGTGAACAGGCTGGTGCTATAGAACTGTCCAGCAATAATACGTAAACATTGACTGCAGAGGAGGCTTTAGAATTGTTCAACAATGATACATAGGAATGAATACAGAGGGTGTTATAAAACTGTCCAGCAATGATCAATGATGCATAATGAGCATAGGAATGACTACAGAGGGTGCTATAAAGAGGGTGCTATAGAACTGCCCAGCAATGATACATAGTAATGATTAGAGAGGGTGCTATAGAACTGTCCAGCAATGATACATAGGAAATGACTGCAGAGGGTGCTATAGAACTGTCCAACAATGATACATAGAAATGACTACAGAGGGTGCTATAGAACTGTCCAACAATGATACAAGAAAATGATAACAGAGGGTTGCTTATGAAACTGTCCAACAAGAATACATAGTAATGATTAGAGAGGGTGCTATAGAACTGCCAGCAATGATACATAGGAATGATACAGAGGGCGCTATAGAACTGTCCAGCAATGATACATAGCAATGACACATACAAAGGGAACATACAACTGTTCTCCAATAATACCTAGCAATGACTACGAACCACTGCAAGCGAATTTCCAGCAGTAACACCGGATCCATGCTTTCAGTGACATAAGGCTCCACTGGAGTCTGTGCAAGAAATGTCAGGTAGTGTAAGCAAAGAATGGTTCGAACATTTCCCACCTGAAAGAGTAGAGTATTAGAGGACGAGGAGGACACGGACGTGACCTGACTCTGATCGACAAAACTAAAAGCATAGTACTACTTATACATGTGCCAGTACTGTTGGACTCCGGAGTAGAGAGAGAGAGAGAGAGAGAGAGAGAGAGAGAGAGAGAGAGAGAGAGGCCTGCTGACATATCCTTTACCACTAAGAGAAATATCAAAATCCCTGATGCGACACCCAGATAAGCAAGAAGCCGGATTAGTCCTAGGACTCCTGTAGAAGAGCGTTCACCTAATAACGGCACATGAACTAAGAAAAGTAACGAAACTCCCAAAGCACCATTCTGTGTAGACGGTGATAGACTAGTAATAATAATAATAATAATAATAATAATAATAATAATAATAATAATAATAATAATAATAATAATAATAATTTCAAGTTTAAACTTGGCGTTTTATAACAAAACTGAATGATATACCATTTAATCATGATCATTTATAGGCCAAGAATAAACGATAAGATATTTAGTACCATTTTACCAATAAAACGATAATGATTACAGTGATAATAATATGAATGAAATAACGACAATATTTCAAAGGTATTAACTTAGGATCAGGTAATTCATGTAATTAAAAAATGATAGTAATAATACAATAATAATATTTTAAAGTCAATTTTTAATATTCGAATAATTAAGCACCTTTTTTACAAACAAAATCGAGATTAATGATAATAATAAATAGTGTACTTAGGAATCAGACCCTCTCTCAAGCATACTTTATTAAAAGTAATGGCTACTTCTGCAGCGTTACGCTTGTAGAGTTCTTCTCTGCAAGCGTAACGCTGCTGAAGTAGCCATTATTTTTAATAAAATAATAATAATAATTTTTAAGATAATATCTATAAGAGGATCTTATTTCAAGAATAAAATCATTAGGATATTAAGTATTATTTTCAAAAAATAAAATAAAAACCGAGAATCACACTAAAAACAATATTTGCCAAAACTGAAAAAAAGAAAGGTAGCACGTGAAGCCTGTACCCTCTCACCTGCCACCCTTAATTGCCCAGCATTGGAGGAGACGAGACGACCTTGACTGCAAGAGTCAGGTCGGATCTGGGATATATAAAGGCCGCAGGTGTCTCGTTCAAGCCACAACTTCTCTCATCACGACAGAAAGAAGACGAGAAAAATCAACTCGGCAACAAGATGAAGGTAAGGGATACCTCGGCCTTCGTTGTGTTCATAGCTCCTTTGAATATATAGGAATATAATATGTTAGGAAAGGATGGAAAGTAAGATAGAACAACGATAATATGGACGGAGGTAGAGTAAAATGAATGAAATGGGGTGCAGCTATGGCCGAAGGGACATTCAAGAACCTTAAGTGATGCCTACAGTGCATCACTGGAAGTGAACTGGCGGCGCTATAGATGCAGTAGTTGAAAGCTCCTAGAACATCACAATTTTATATAAAAATGGTTTCAATGATGTCAATCAAATTAACAAAAAGAAACACAAAATATATTTGTCAAACCTAAAATTGATATTACTTGATAAAGGGATGGAGGGAGTACAAATCTTATTGAATGATTAGCATGTAATTCAAATTACCATCAAATATTTTAGATTATCTGATAAAGCACAGGGAGGAGTACCCATCTCTTTAAATGCTTATCATGTAATTGAAATTACCACTCAGTGATTTCCTTCCAGGTGGTCATTTTCTTGTCTTTGATGGCTGTGGCGTTCTGTGCCCCCCAGATGCCCAAGAAGGAGGAACCCGTTGAGATGGTGAGTTTTGACTTCACAGGATTTTAAAAGGAACCTTTGTAGAAATATCTCATTTGTTTTTGTGACCTACAGTTGGTTGGTGCTATTTTGTTCAATAAAACTTTTCCTTCTACTCACGGACATTCTTCACTGTATACAGTCTTAGCTATTCTTGCAATTTCCCTCCCTTAGCAAGTCTTCGAGCCCTACAACTTCAAATACGCCGTCGACGACGACGAAAACACAGTCTATGCTACCCGCCCCCAGGAAGCCCAAGACTCACAGGGAGCCATCCAGGGACAGTACTCGTGGGTAGCTCCTGACGGAATCCGCTACACTGTCACTTACACTGCCGATGCTATCAATGGATTTCAGGTAGTTTTCAGTTTATCTCTGCTGTGTTTGTTTTGCTCATTCTTTCAGCGTTCATTACTTTTAATATAAGAATATCCATGTAATGTTCTCCAATTCTAATACTGAATGCAGTACTCTTTTGTGTTTTTTTTTTTTGTTTTTTTTATTGTTCTACAATTTAAAACCTCATTTCAGTCTAGACGTTGTTTATCTTTTGACATTACAGGCTGTCACCCCGCAGCAGAACAGACAGGCATCGAAGTCAAGATCCCCCTCTACGTTTATGCACCAGCAGAACCAGTCGATGATAAAACAGCTGCCTAAACACGGAACCGGTCTGGATGGAATCTCAAGTCTCTAGCTAAATCTTCACCAGCTGATTCAAGCCTGGAAAACGGTTAATCACTTTCCGTTCATTACATTCGTTTCAAAATTTACTTTTCTGAAGCATCTAAATTTTCAAGTCCTCTCCTTGTGTACCTCGTGTTATGTATTTCAGTTTTACCCTTGGTCTTTTGTGACGTCTTTTCTTTTCAATAAACATTTTGTTCAAAGTTGTGTTTTTTTGTCTTTATTCCTTATGAACTCAGATAGTGACTAACGTTCGTACCGAGTTTCTGGTCGGAGAAAAGGCACTTATCAGTTACAATACTTCTTGGGGCGTAGGTCAACCCTCTGCTATATAGCAATAACTTTCTACATTTTAGCGTTTTATGGGCTCCTTTTATTGGATGTGATTTCTGTTTTAATAGAAAATATTTCACTGTCAATATATAATATAGTATATATTTATATATAAGTTATATATATATATATATATATATATATATATATATATATATGCCTACTTACTTCTCATCTTAGTTTTCACAATATTCATCTGACTATAAATTCTTTCGACCTCCGCATTTGAATGAGCTAGCATCAAAAAAACAGATCAAGCAAATTTCGCTAACTCTTTGAATGGAGTACAACCAGAAGTATCTTCAAAATTTGATGGTTTGAATGGCTTCCTTCCACTTAACTAAAGTTAAGCCCCTACACTGGTTATCAGCGACAGTAATTTCACAAGGGAAACCTTCCAAGAGCTCCATTGGTGGAATAAGAGATTCTTTAACCACACTAAGTAATTAAGAAAATAATAATAATGATAATAGTAGTAGTAATAGTAATGGCTACTTCAGCAGCGTTACACTTGTAGAGATTCTTCTCTATCTTCCGAATAGCGGATTTTCCGTGCTACTTAGACAGCCTAGTAGAGCGCCTGTAGATGTCATGATCAAATAGTGTCAAAATCGGTGTATATAGTGAATTTTACAGATAAACTATGATACCATAGTCATCAAAGTCATTAACGATTTTCTCTCCCTCATCCTCTCTCTCTCTCTCCTCTCTCTCTTGAAGTGAGCTTTCGTCTGGAGCAGTCAGACATCCTCTAGGCTAGGAAGCTGAGGGTGGACAGAGAGAGAGAGAGAGAGAGAGAGAGAGAGAGAGAATCGTTAATGACTTTGATGACTATGAATATCATACTTTATCTGTAAAATTCAAATTATATACACCGATTTTGACACTGTATTTGATCATGACCTCTATAGGCGCTCTACTAGCCTGTTTAAGTAGCACGGAAAAAAGCCGCTATTCGGAAGATAGAGAAGAATCTCTACAAGTGTAATGCTGCTGAAGTAGCCATTACTTTTAATAAAGTATGCTTGAGAGAGGGTCTGATTCCTAATTATATTATAATAACAATAATAATAATAAAAATAATACCAAAATGATGGCACACCTTTTTTTTTACAGACAATTTGTCTGTTCTTTTCCTGGAAGTGACTTCCGCTTGTGCAAGAAGCACTGGCAATTTTTCCCTCAGAAGATCTGTTACGCAACAACTTGCCCATATCCATAAAGTCACAGGACGGGAAAGGAGCCTTGTTACCAATTACATGTTTGTGATTGGTAGACCTGCTCTTGATCTGATTAGATTCATAATCAATGGTTGTATAAGAAGCCGTTGAAAACAAAATTGACTCACAGGCAAAACAGCCATTTCAACTCAACAGTCAGGAGACCGCTTGTTGAAATTGACGGTATGAGATGTCAGTCTAAATACCTGTTATCTTATCCTATAAAAGTTTTATAAGGGGCACCTCAAAATTATCAGCATTTTAACTATTATCACTTAGATTTTATCTTTTGGTTTTTTAGTTACATATATCAGATTTATTATTCTTTATTTCTCTTTTTACGGGCTTGGGCCTTTTTGTCTTTAGATGAATGACTCCGAATGTTCGTGTCAAATATCTTTGTTTTAAAATAATAATAATAATAATAATAATAATAATAATAATAAATAATAATAATAATAATAATAACAACAACAAACAGCAACAACAACAACAACAACAACAACAATAATAATCAATAATAATAATAATAATAATAATAATAATAATAATAATGAATGAAGAAGTGGGAAATATCGCGACTGATAAAGGAATTGTTCGAGAGAGGAACTATGCACGTAGGCAGGGTTATGTAATACCATTCTGGAACCATGGAAGAAAAAATACGACCAGAGAAGGGCCTCCACGTAATGAGTTGTTTTGGTCACAGGAATTCCATTCCATTACGTGAATAAATTTCGATGGAAAAAGTGAATTCAGTAGCTCTCACTAATTCCTTGCATTTACGGTACTGGATCGGGTGGAATAGGGAAGGAGTGCTGAATAGGACGACTGAATTATGAAAATTCATTTCCAGGGTTCTAGCGAGTATTTTTCTAAAAGTGACATGATTTCCAGTCAGGTTTTGGTCTTTATCTGTTACTGGAACTTTTTGATAGTTTCGTGACATTCTCTTCCTCTGTTATTGCTATAATTTCCGTGTAAAACGAAATGATTTGCTAAAGGTTATTTCCTAACCTTTTTAGATCGACCGTTCCTTGTCTCTACCATTCTGTTTCATCTCTAAAGGTTGTATCCAGTTAGTTTCAGAATTTTATTAATTACAAGGAAAATAACAAACCTAGATTAACAAGATAAGGCCCAGGATGACATCTTCATCTTCAAACCATTGATATGTTAAATGGTTCAATTGAAAATTTAGGAATGTATTTGCAAAACCTTATGCATATACGCACGAACCGGCCGGGCGCGCGCGCACACACAGTCACATGTATATATGTATGGATGCAGTGTATGGATGCAGAGAGTAGAGAGAATGAACAGAGGATGAACAGAGGACCAATGTTGACAGTGAGCCTGAAAAGATTACCTTCTACACAGATAGTGGGTCCTTCAGACAGAAGGGGTTTTCGCGCTCGGCTGCCACCCCGTGGTCCAAAGTTCGATTCTCGGCTCGGCCACCGTGGAATCAGAGGAATTTATTTCTGTGATAGAAATACCTTTCTCGATATAATGTGGTTCGGATCCCACATCAAGCTGTAGGTCCCGTGCTAAGTGACCAATTGGTTCTTAGCCAGTAAAAATATCTAACCCTTTTGGCCAGGCCCTAGGAGAGCTGTTAATCAGCTCAGTGGTCTGATAAAACTAAGATATACCTAACTCAACACACAGTGTTACATACGGTCCTCTAAATACTAGTACAGTGATAAAAACCAAAGTGAAACCTTCCTGTAACTTAAGTACAGTGAAAAATAAAAAATCGAAGACTTCTTTGATGACGATCTGCTATGTACTTTGGGCAAACATTCGCCCCCTTTGGAACAAAGTGTTGTTCTTCTTATGATGGCGGAGGTGTTCTTAAGTCAAGCAGAAATCCAGTTTATCTTATATTTCATTTTTCACCTAAAGAATAATCTTGTAAACGAAGTGATTCCACTCAGAATGGATAAGAAGGTTATAAATGTAGAGATAAAATATGAACAAAGAGAAAATATTGTTACCAACGAGAAAAAAGTAAATGATAATAAAAGAGCTTAAGAACCATAAACAAACACATACGATATATATGTAACTGGGGGGGATTTCTACTCCCAGTATTCATAAGGTGAGCGTGGACACGAAACGGAAGCAGACTCACTCACCCCATTACTCATAACCTTTCTCTCTCTCTCTCTCGGCAATCTCTCTCTCTCTCTCTCTCTCCACCTCTTTCTCTCCATTCTAACAGGTAGTGAAAATGAGAGAGTTGCATCATAAATTAACGTTTATTAACAAGAATAAATAAACCAATTAATCAAGTTAATCCATCTTACAGACTACTCAAAAAACAGTACAATGTCTAGTCACCAAAACAAGTCTACACCCCTCTGGAATTCTTTGTCCCCCCGCATTCCAGATGTACCAGATCCGTCTGTTTCAAAAAAGATACAGAACACATCCGGTAAGTACACACAAGTTCAAAGGACAAAGTTAATAAAATGGTAACATCTTACAAGATATCAAACAAGCCATCCCTTTGGCTAAAGCACTTGAACACTTACCCAGACAACCGGACACTAAACACTATGTTACAAAAACTCCCCCCGGCGAATGCCACGGCATCTTGCCTGTGACTTTGAAGCCCTCTATCAAAATCCTCCACCCATAGGCTTGGGTATGAAACCTATTTAACAGAAAGAGGCGCACAAAGTACATACGAACACACAGTTCGATAGCGCCTCGCGGTTCTAGCTGCATCCAGTTTCGCAAATGGCACTTTGAGAGAGTTCATAAAACTGTTGTGCATGACTTGTCGAAAACTAATCATTTTTATCTCACGCCACCCCCAGAAACTCATCATCAGCTACTCTCAGGTCGTCACCTCTGCACTGTTCTCCACATTCCACAGGTCACAGAGAATGCATGGATAATAATTATTAATCAAAAAAAACCCTAGGCCTTACAGATAGCTCGGCCTCGCACAAATTGCTAGCTCCAGCCTAGCAAAATTGCTTATAACACAAAACACTGGCCGGCTTAAAATAAAATATAAGTAAAACTGCACGTCTCTGGCATTATAATAAAGTCTTATCATGCTTTAATCTCCCAATAACACAAGACGCATTTTCTCTCATATTTCTGCATTAGGATTCTTGAATATCCCTCTTTGCTTGTCTGCAAGTAGCTGAACCGACAGCAACAGGCTATAGCAGGCTGTAGCAACTGTAGGAAGACGGAATGCCCCCCTCATTGTAGAAGACTTCTCACGGCTTCTGTAGATCCCCAAAAAACACGCTGTAGAATTCTCGCGATCACCCACGTGGGAAATTCTTGTAATCACCCTGGGCAACATGGCAGCAACCTCACGGCTGTGGACGTCTTGCTGGCGTTGTTGGGGAACGACTTTTGGTGTTAGTATGTCAGTCAAGTCGTTTGGTCAATCTAAGAAAATAATTAACCCAGACATACTACTTCTATCAAACAATGATCTCAAAAAGTCGGAAATACTTAACTGAACGTCTCTCCCAATTAACTCCCTTAAACATGACTACTAAATCATAAGTCATTATCACAACTCTCAAAGGAAAAAAAACATCAAGTTCTCCAACTCAATTCTCCAAACATCGCACATCAGCACACACACAACTCAGAACAAATCACAGCAACTCCACGGACTTCTGCACTCACATTTCAAACTCGAATGTGCTCACAGAGAAAAAAAAAAGAAAAAATCGTAATAAGCCCAAGAAAAAAAAAGACAAAGTATCTCGTAACATACCCCAGACCCAAAATGTTCTCTCAAGTTCTGATATTTAACAACCCACAAAATTAGTAAAAATCTCCAACTTTTAACAGCAAAAACCCCTTTACTGCTCAATAATTAATCACAATGAGACTTATGTCAAAACTCCCATTTACGTAAGCAACAACCCCCGAAAATTACATCTCCCGGTAAAATCCAATCTCCTGTCCAAAAAAAAGAAATGCTACTTAAAACTCAATCCCCAAATTATATCTCTCAAAGCAAAGGAAGAAAAATAATAAAAAAAAGGATATCACAAGTAGATTTCCCTAATCACAAAATACATCCAATACATGTATAATATGCATAACTCCGCAGGTTTTTTTCCCCAAGAAATGCTCCATGTAAAGTTATGGAATTTGCCAGAAAGCAAACTCTCACACATGCGCTTTCGTGGAAAATGCTATAGCCAACATTTCCAGATATTGCAAAAATTCTGATCTGTCACCATCAGAGGAAAAAAGTCAGCACACGGGCGGCATCACATCGCTTGTCAGCTAGAAAAATCGCCTGCGGACGCATGCTCTATCGGCACAAAAATTGTCTAGTCAGACACATAAGTTTGGAAACTCATGATTCTCAAGAAAAAAGGTCTAACTGACACATTCACAGAATTAACTCCAGGATATGACTAATGTATTCAAAAATTTGTCTCGAAGACTCATTCTCTCAACATGACTTTGCCAAATTATATTCTCCAAAAATAATACACTTGTGAACATAAAAAATGCACACATCTCCAAATGACTCGTAATGCAGTAATGCCATTCGCCTCTAAATAGACACGAAACCAAAGAAGAGAACCTCAGAAATCTCCTTCGTTGTCTCGAAAAAAAACCTCCCTTAACCAACCACAAAAAAAAAGGGTCACCCGCCCAAGATTAATTCCAACTCCATATATTTCACCATATTAATAATAACACCACTCCGGTTTATAAAAACATATTTCCTCCCATTTGGTTAATAACCAACCCCCTTATATTATTCTCTTATTTCTCCAATAGCCACATGTCAGTAAAAAAAAAAGACACCACTTCAAGAATAGAGAAATAATCACCTCTATTTCGGCAAATCAAAATATTTACCTCTGTTTTCCCCAATAACTCCATGTGGAACAAAACAAGGCTCCAAAATATATATCTCCAAAAAATGTGCACTCAAGGCAACTAACTCACATACTCACAAATATGCCCCATAATCTCCTCAAATGTGTTCTCCATTTGCACAAGATGGCTGCAAAATAATTGAACTAAACATAGCTCTCATCACATTATTGGCAAATATCAAAATGGCCAAAA
This sequence comes from Macrobrachium nipponense, assembly GCF_015104395.2. Taxonomy (NCBI): domain Eukaryota; kingdom Metazoa; phylum Arthropoda; class Malacostraca; order Decapoda; family Palaemonidae; genus Macrobrachium; species Macrobrachium nipponense. The sequence goes on from NC_087202.1 coordinate 14,840,542, forward strand.
ATATATCTCCCATATATTATATCTCAAATATAACTCCAAAATAATATATACCTCCAATTATCTCTCCAAAATAATATATCTCAATTATAACTCCAATTCTCCAGAGAATAACTCAATGTTATAGTCAAAAACTATAAAAACTCTCTCCGTTTAGCATAACTGCTAAAAAAAAGGCAAAAACTCGGGAAATAAAACTGTCTAGAAGATTCTAGAAAAAAACACTAATGTGCCGCAAGTCATTATAACAGAACTCCAAATTCACAGTGTCCTTAGCCAAGACTTCTCCATATGCACTACGACATAGGCCATTAGAAAACTTAACCAAGTTTCCTATCTCTCACAAAGTTGTCACAAATACAACAAGGGTATTGTGCAAAAAAACTCACAATTTCTGGAACACAAATATCCAGAGAAAAAATGTAGTGCCATTACGTATGCATTCAAAAAGTGCAAGAAAAAAATTCTCCCATATATTACTCTATAGCATCAAATAGCTAAAACACGAACACGTTCCCGAACAATGACTCTAAGTCACGAACTGAGATAATATTCACAAATTCAAATTCACCCATGGTAAAAAAACTTGTGTCAGCTATGGCTAACTTCCAAAAAAGGAGAAAAGAAAAATCAACGGCACTGTTAACTATCTCCCGTAACTCACTAGATGTCAAGCAATTATCTGCTGAACTCATAAAAAAAAGGAAAAAAAAAAAAAAAAAATAATGTGTTGTTAGTTCCTCCCAAAATCAAAAAAAGATTTCACCTCCCTTGATAGCATTAAAACGCCCACGTATTAGTATAAAAAAAATCAGTATCAGAAATATCATTATCACAAAATCACCAAAAGAGTTGCTATCATCAAAATCATCAGTATCAGTACAAAAAATATCACCAATGTTAATGCTTGTCCATCCTCCAAGGAATTCAGCAAAAAATTCAGCAAAAATTCAGCAAGATTCCACACAATTCACCAAGATTCAGCCAGATTCATCAAGATTCAGCAAAACTCATCCCCGTGAATCACTGAAATATTCTCCAAAGTTACAAAACTCAACAAATATTAACACAAGACTTCTCCCATTAATTCCTTGTAATAATTTCTCCTTGAATAATTATCTGTAATAATTATCAACTAATCTCCCATGAAATATCTCAAATCTCTCGTAAAAAAAAACAAGTCTCCCGTAATGATAATTATACTTAAGCAAACCTCCCGTGACACATCTCAAGTATAATAATTACTAATAATAATAATAATAATAACTCTCCATAGCAATAATTCTCTTGCAAAAATCTCAAGTAAAGGTGAAATTCAAAATAGCTTACAACAGTATTGCTGAATCCTATGACATACAATTTCTCCATCATACACCATGACATAACACCATTGCCACACAACATAGATACAACACCAATCATCGGCATTTCAAAGTAAACAAATTCCAACACAATAAAAAAATAATCTGTGGTATCCCCCTTATATTTGTGTCTTTCAAGGCACAAAGAAACATATAACACATCCCGTGCATGTTAACTACTTTTCCCCTCATTCACGGAAAAGGAAAATCTTTTTTTATTTCCTTTCTTCTTCATCCAACAGAGAGAAAAAAAATCTCTTTTTCTAAAAAAAAGACTCTACGGGCGTTTCACTTCATCAACTTATCAATCAGCTGATATCTTAGCATCCAATGTCAAGGCCAGACCCATCCCCCAACACTAAGAAAAAAAAAGAAAAAGGGGGAGTTCACCCACACTGAGAAAAAAAAAAAATTTCCTCCCCCCCCGTGAGAACAACCCTCAGTCAAGCGACAGAACAGCCCGAGGCATACACAGCAGTACCCCCCATCTCCCCTTGAACAGTGTCGGAGGACCCCTTCATAAGGTATACACTAGTACCCATCCCTGCACTATCTCTCGAGGGAGGCCAATGGTACCCTCCATGCGACTATCCCCCCGAGGGATGCCAATACCCTTGCAATGCAAGGCGCCTCTCTGCAGAAATGTGCTGAGCCCGTAAAATTGTGGCCGCTTATCTAAGCACAGTTCACATGCATAGAAAAATACACCCTTATGTTTTAAACAAAGACGAATGCATAGTCTATTATAAACACGTGCAAATAAAGAAAAATACGTCACCATGGGGCAAAGACAAGAAAAAAAAAATTTTTGACCTCTTGAACCAAATCCCATAACCCTGAAATATTTAAACAAAACCCACTCCTTTTGATAAACAATAGTTCTTTAACACTCACCACTCCATAATGGGAAAAAAAGGAACTCGAAATTCTCGTAAAACGCGGTATGATATATGCATTAAACACAACACCCGCACGGGTATCTTCGGAAATACACTCGTCATTACACAAGCAAAAGTCACACTGGGTGCGCTCACTGCTTCTAGGCTGACTCCCTGGGAAAAATGCTGAGTCCAATAAAATCCTTCCCTCCCTTTAGCACAATTAACAGACAGATATTTTCTCTACCCCTTTTTCACTTAGCAACCGAGATCTAACAATTTAACAATTTTACACAATCCCACAAAGCTTTGTTGTTCGAAAACTATCGCTAAGCCATAACCCCTTTTATTTTCTAACTGGCCACCCATCTCTACATTGGCGTTCCTAGGCATAAAAAAGAAAGGAACTTTTATACCCCCTCTTAACCGTCTGCCACCACTGTAACTGGGGGGATTCTACCCCCAGTATTCATAAGGTAAGCGTGGACACGAAACGGAAGGAAGACTCACTCACCCCATTACTCATAACCTTTCTCTCTCTCTCTCTCGGCAATCTCTCTCTCTCTCTCTCTCTCTCTCTCTCCACTTTCTCTCCATTCCAACGGTAATGAAAATGAGAGAGTTGCATCATAACATTAACATTTATTAACAAGAATAAATAAACCAATTAATCAAGTAATCCAGTCTTACAGACTACTCAAAAAACAGTACAATGTCTAGTCACCAAAACAAGTCTACACCCCTCTGGGAATTCTTTGTCCCCCCGCATTCCAGATGTACCAGATCCGTCTGTTTCAAAGATACAGAACACATCCCGGTAAGTACACACAAGTTCAAAGACAAAGTTAATAAAATGGATCATCTTACGAGATATCAAACAAGCCATCCCTTTGGCTAAAGCACTTGAACACTTACCCAGACAACCGGACACTAAACACTATGTTACAAAAACTCCCCCCGGCGAATGCCACGGCATCTTGCCTGTGACTTTGAAGCCCTCTATCAAAATCCTCCCATAGGCGTGGGTATGAACCTATTTAACAGAAAGAGGCACACACGTACATACGAACACACAGTTCGATAGCGCCTCACGGTTCTAGCTGCATCCAGTTTCGCAAAGGCACTTTGAGAAGAGTTCATAAAACTGTTGTGCATTGACTTGTCGAACTAATCATTTTATCTCACGCCACCCCCAGAAACTCATTCATCAGCTACTCTCAGGTCGTCACCTCTGCACTGTTCTCCACATTCCACAGGTCACAGAGAACGCATGGATAATATATTATTAATCAAAAACCCTAGGCCTTACATATAGATGGCGTTAGTTACTCGCCAGTAAAGATGTTATGTTTGAAGTTGCAGCTAATTTACCGCCTCCATCTCGTAATAAACTCTCAACCATTGTCAAGTCTTGTTTTTTAATTACCCACTGAAAGGAAATGGAAAACAAAGAATTTTAGTTGAATTGGAAATTTAAGGGTAACACAGGTTTTTCTTGGAAAAGTATTATTCCTAATATTATGAATTTGCGACATAAAAAAGAAAGTACTTTGAGAGACATTTAATTTTGAACTCAAAGCAATAAATGCCAAATGTTTCGTTTTCGTGGAAAGTTGGGCAATATATATATAGTATATATATATATATATATATATATATATATATATATATTATATATATATATATATATATGAATAACTTGATCACGAAGTATATAAAACGTGATGCTATGTATAAATAAAGGTCTTTTGCCACGAAGGAAAAAATTAAAAAAGCGAGATAGCCAAGTTACTTTCGGTCCTATTCGGACCCTTTACTGAACAGGACCGAAAGTATTTGGCTATCTCGCTTTTCATTTTTTTCCTTCGTGGCAAAACATTTTATATATTATATATATATATATATATATATATATATATATATATATATATAATATATATATATATATATATATAGTGTGTGTGTGTGTGTATATATTAAATTCATAAGTATATAGATATATACTGTATATATATAGTATATATATGCATGTATGATTTATTTATATATACACACGCACACACACACATATATACATTATATATATATATATATATATATATATATATATATATATATATATATATATATATATATATATATATGTATAATGCATAAACACTGATAGACACATTTTCTATGCATCGGATGCATACAAATGAATGATTGTGAGAGAATATGTCTGCAAAGTCTGTTTAAATTACCTTTAAATATATTTCGTTCGATATTTTATTGCAAGTTGAAAAACCGAATAAAGACACATATAGGTATCTGTTTGTGTCATTTAAATTTTTGTCACGTAGAATGAAACAGCATAAAAATTTTACATTATTGAAGTTGACGATGCCAAAGAGATGTTGTTGTATAAAGAATTACGTAGTGAAGAAAAAGACATACATAAACTACAGAAGATGAAACTAAAATCTGGAATATTAACACTATGATAGGATTTTAGGATGAAAATTTTAACAAAAATTCAGTTTGGTAGAACAAGGCACACAGACTAAAACCGAACAGATTCCATTTTGTTAACACTAAGCTCAGGAAAAATGAACGAAAGCAGAAGTAGGCCAAAAACCGGTTGCGTCACAGTTTGGAAATGTGAATCTATGCGATGGTTTCTGCTTCCTCTGGCACCAGGAGACGAGGAACTGGCATCCTTACGACGACGTTGGTCTTCTCTTGCTTGGTTACTGCCTGCAAAGGATATATAAAAAAAAGTTAGTATTTATTTATCCAATTGTTGTTTAAGAACCCACCCACTGTATGGAAAAACACAAGGAAAGGATGAGAGAACAGCGTAGGCTGCTACTCGAAAAACTGGCTTTCCAACTATCAATCTGAGACGTGGTCTAACAAGATTTCTCAGAACATGGCCTGAGCTGTTACTAGCGAAACTCTACGTTCCATCAGTAAGTTTCCACGCTTTCCTAACGATTGATTCATAGTGCAACTGCAAGGCTTTCCTCCTGTTACACCTTTCAAAAACTTTTCACTGTCAATTTCCGTTTCAGCGCTGAATGGCCTTAGTTGCCCAGTGCTTGCATTTCGCCTAAAATCTATTAATCAATCAATCAATCAATCATCAGTCAGTCTAAGCTGCTACTGGAAAAATCTTTACTCTACCAATCTGTCTAACCTGCTACTTTCAAAGCTGGCATTACCACCAATCAGCATGCGGTACTACTCTCAAAGCTGGTTCTACACCAATCAGCCTGCGAAGCTACTCCAATCTACTGGTTAGATTACGATCTCGAAAGATATGCTGTTTCTAATAACGAGCGTTTTACTAAATTATAGATTTATTTAGAACTGAAAAGTGAAATGATATTGATAACAGGACCAAAAGTATACAAAACGAGGAGTTCGCTGATTATAACTACCTGGAAAAAATAATGTGGATAAAATTTCAAACTAAAATAAAAGCAAAAACTACAAAACAAATCTGCATTTTATGGAAGAGTGGCGACTGACTACAGAAAATGTGAACCACTCTGAGAGCTACATAGACTACCCTTCTTTGGTGACGTAGATTAATGAACAAAGATAAAATAATTAGTTCAGGAGATAAGCGAAATATCGAAACCTTACGTTGTAACCGTTGACAGGATCAGCCGTGTAAGTGACAGTGTAGCGTGTTCCGTCAGCGGCGATCCAAGAGTACTGTCCCTGGACGGCGCCGTTGCTGTCCTGGGATTCCTGGCGGGCCGAATAGACGGTGTTCTCGTCGTCGTTGACGACAATGTTAAAGTTGTATGGGTCGAAGGACTCCTGGATAAAAGACAGAGAGGTCAGGCAGAGATAGATGTGGCCGGGTAGAGTAAAAGAAGGTGGCCTGGGAATATGATAATCGGATCTTTCCTAGATAGTGACCCATAACAAATTTCAGGGGCGTTATCTGGGACTAACATTTCTTGAGAATCTTTATCTTTATGCTATTTACAGTCTTTTGTTTATGTTTTATACCGTCATCCCCAACGGCCTTGTACTAAACGTGCTGTAAAAATGGATACATTGCGGGTTGAAACCCTTGGAGTCACCGTCTTGGAGAGATCGCTATTTAGGAAAGATCCAGATAATCATAAAGGTAAATAGTATAACTGCACTGGCCATGTTATTACCATCACTGTGACGTTGGCTAGAATGGAAGAAATCGGAATATCACGGATTGAAGGAATTATTACAAATCATCAGGAATATGAAGAGCATTATAACATATTAAGGGGTGGGTATTAGAAATAATATTAAGAATACTTAGAAACACTGTAAGTATTATTAAGCATTAAGGATATTAAGAAATATTAGGAATAATAAAAAAATACTAGATTATTAAATATATTAAGAATGTTAAAGAATATATTAAAAATATTCAGAATAATAAGAATAATTAGAAATATCAAGGGCATTATAAAATAAGGGTATTAAGAAGTATTAAGAATAATAAAAAACATGAAGAGCATTAAAATTATTAAGGGTATTAATAAATATTAAGTTAATAAGAAATAGTAAGTGTTGAAAACATTAAGGTTGTTCAAAGAAACATGAGGATTATTAGGAATATTTAAGAAATACTAAGTAATAATATGAAAAGGAATTAAAATAAGACAGAAGATGGAAAGATGTTATACAATACTCACCATTTCTTTGGCCTCTTCTTCCTTAGTTAAGCGTCGGGCAGAAACAGCCAGGCCTACCAAGCACAGGAAAACCAAGACCTAGGGAATATAAACAGTTTTATATCGCTGGAAGTTTAGTGTTTGATGATATGAAATACAAAATGTCTCTTCGGCCTTTTCTGGAAATTTGATAAAAGGCAAGAAATGAATCGGAAATTAAATTGATGTTCTAAATATTTTAGTATTTGCAAAGCAGACTGAATAATATTTGCGTGCACTTATAAGATGCAAGAAAACAGAATTAGAGAAAAATATTAATTTTTTCATAAAGGGAATTCCATGACTCTCATAGTGAGGATGCAGTTTTTTTCTTAGATATGGTAGCAAGTCATGAAGAAGAAATATTAAAGTGAAAAAAATCATTCTCACCTTCATTTTTGCTTTCGTTTCCGTTCTGACCTCGTGGACGGGGTAAGTACTTGCTTTGTCGTGATCTCGAGTCACACTGTTTCATCGTCGGCAAGAGCGTCCTTATATACCGCAAAATCGGTCCGCTGTCAATGTCAATCACTTCTGTTGCCAACCTTGACTCTCGATGGTATGGTACACGTGACTGAGGGCGATGAATACAAATAACATAAAAACGGATGAAGCTTTTGGCATAAACATTTTGCACAGTTTATGCGACTTAAGGTAAACTGAAAGTATGTGAAATATCGGCATTTTATTAAACTGTTTGTATGATGTGTTATAACTGGTTCATAGTCTGTTATCGATTTATTCATACAATTATTTTGATTGTCCATGCACGGAACACTAAGATCTAACTATTAATTTGTTATATAAGGGAAAGGGGGGTAATGGAGGTGAGATCTTAACAGAAAAAAAATTGTTGTGATTGTGTCACTTTGCCAAAGTAAATAATAATAATAATACAATAATAATAATAATATTGAGATAATCCTGCAGCCACCGGACGAAAATCAAATTAGCCGTGACGTCCCGCAAGCGTAACGCAATGTCCAACAAAACATTACCGCAAAGCTCAGGAGGTTCCATCTATATACCTTGGTCCAAACGGCTGCAGATCCTGCAGCTTCCAACCATCGACTTTGCGAAAGTGGCTTGAGACCTGGCTCAAGCCACAATGAAAAAGAGAATTACCTCCACCAGCCAATAGGAGATCAGCATGGGACAGACCCCCTGCTAAGGAACCCAAATATGAGGAGGACGGACACCACACCAAAAGAAAACTCTACGGGCTGCTCTAGGAGCAAGAGCCCGTGCTGGCATAAAGCCAGCTTAATCTCAAACAACAACAACAACAACAAAAGCAGTCCACCTCAGCTTTTCAGCCTAGGGGATGTCTGGCAGCTCCAGACGAAAGCTCGCTTCAAGAAAGAGAGAGAGAGAGAGAGAGAGAGAGAGAGAGAGAGAGAGAGAGAATCTTAATGACTTTGATGACTATGATATCATAGTTTATCTGTAAATTTGAAGATATACACCGATCTTGACCCTGTATTTGATAATGACCTCTATAGGCGTTCTACTATCCTGTTTAAGTAGCACGGAACAAAAAGAAAAAAAAAAAACCGCTATCCGGAAAACAGAGAAGAATCTCTACAAGCGTAACGCGGTGAAGTAGCCCACCATTAATAATTTTAATAATATAATAATAACAGTTCTCTTGAAATAAAGGCGTTTCAAGAACAAACGTAACATTTACCGATAAATATTTCACCTCACATTAACGACTTTCAATACTGAAGCTCAAATCATAGTTACGTAACCGTCCAGTTCTTGAAAAAAGGTGACCTTGGAAAATATGACAAAAGGTCCTTTGGAGGAAAATAAGGAAGGATATAATACTCTCAGTACTCCACCCTAGGATTACGTAAGCAAAAGATCGAGTAGAAGAAAGTCCGCTTCACCAGTCGAATAATGATTTTAATGTTTATGACAGCAGGGATAAAGTAGAATTAACATTTATGAATTATAACTGTATTCTGGACTGAAACTTGGTCAATAGTATATCTCATTTCTTTTGAGACTTTTGGCCTGTTTTTGGTTGGTCACCACAAATCAACAGCTCTGGAGAAAATGGAATTCTCGTAGTTTCGATTTGAACAACCTGAACAAAAATAGAAGCCATGCTGTGTTCTGTAGTTTCTATTGCCTTTTACTCTCTCTCTCTCTCTCTCTCTCTCTCTCTCTCTCTCTCTCTCTCTCTCTCTCTCTCTTAGATACACACACTTGCCAACAGCATTTGTTGTCAAGTCCAAGAATAGTTGCGTCTAGTATTTTTCTTGCTTTCGTTTTAGTTGAGTCGAAAACGCAAACTTTCCTTGATTTAGTCCCATTTGTCTTACGTTTGATTAGTTTTTATTTCAGTAAAACTTGTAAATAATTCATAAGAACAAAAATGCTATATATTGAGCGCATTATCATCATTCTTTTACTCCCAACTGTTCACGAGTAAGTTAGAATGAACGCAAGGTAAATAGATAGGCTATATGTTTTCCGTGGAACGCGATAAATATATTGACTTGCTTTCGAAATAATACTGAAATCGATGCTTCCAAAGGAGAGTATGTGCTTAAACAAATCTTTTTTGGAAATCCAATTTTTTTTTTTGATAATTTTTATTTTATTATTTTTAAAATTATCACACGTAAATAATGAGGCATTGTTATCAGATGATTTAAATTTACGTGGTCATTGTTTAGGTCTTTATTAGTAAATATGTATTAAATTAAAATATGTATTTATATCTATGTTATATATGTATATATATCGTATATATGTATATATATAAGTCTGTTTGTGTATTATATGCATATATATTTATATATATGTATATATAGAATACACACACACACACACGCGCACACACACGCGACACACACACACACACACACACACACACACATATATATATATATATATATATATATATATATATATATATATATATATATGTGTGTGTGTAGACTTTTATTAAATACACATTTTTTTATAAAAACTCAATGAGTGAACAGGCTGGTGCTATAGAACTGTCCAGCAATAATACATAACATTGACTGCAGAGGAGGCTTTAGAATTGTTCAACAATGATACATAGGAATGAATACAGAGGGTGTTATAAAACTGTCCAGCAATGATGCATAGGAATGACTACAGAGGGTGCTATAGAACTGTCCAACAATGATACATAGAAATGACTACAGAGGGTGCTATAGAACTGCCCAGCAATGATACATAGTAATGATTAGAGAGGGTGCTATAGAACTGTCCAGCAATGATACATAGGATGGACTGCAGAGGGTGCTATAGAACTGTCCAACAATGATACATAGAAATGACTACAGAGGGTGCTATAGAACTGTCCAACAATGATACATAGAAATGACTACAGAGGGTGCTATAGAACTGTCCAACAATGATACATAGTAATGATTAGAGAGGGTGCTATAGAACTGTCCAGCAATGATACATAGGAATGACTACAGAGGGCGCTATAGAACTGTCCAGCAATGATACATAGCAATGACTACAAAGGGGAACATACAACTGTTCTCCAATAATACCTAGCAATGACTACGAACCACTGCAAGCGAATTTCCAGCAGTTAGTAACACCGGATCCATGCTTTCAGTGACATAAGGCCTCCACTGGAGTCTGTGCAAGAAATGTCAGGTAGTGTAAGCAAAGAATGGTTCGAACATCTTCCCACCTGAAAGAGTAGAGTATTAGAGGACGAGGAGAAAAAACACGGACGTGACCTGACTCTGATCGACAAAACTAAAAGCATAGTACTACTTATACATGTGCCAGTACTGTTGGACTCCGGAGTAGAGAGAGAGAGAGACGAGATGAGAGTGAGAGAGAGAGGAGAGAGAGAGAGAGAAGATGAGGAGAGAGAGAGAGAGAGAGAGAGGCCTGCTGACATATCCTTTACCACTAAGAGAAATATCAAAATCCCTGATGCGACACCCAGATAAGCAAGAAGCCGGATTAGTCCTAGGACTCCTGTAGAAGAGCGTTCACCTAATAACGGCACATGAACTAAGAAAAGTAACGAACTCCCAAAGCACCATTCTGTGTAGACGGTGATAGACTAGTAATAATAATAATAATAATAATAATAATAATATAATAATAATAATAATAATAATAATTTCAAGTTTTAAACTTGGCGTTTTATAAACAAAACTGAATGATATACCATTAATCATGATCATTATAGGCCAAGAAAATAAACGATAAGATATTTAGTACCATTTTACCAATAAAACCGAGAATGATTACAGTGATAATAATATGAATGAAAATAACGACAATATTTCAAAGGTTAAACTTATCAAAAGGTAATTCAGTGTAATTAAAAAATGGAGAGTAGTAATAATAACAATAATAATATGTTAAAAGTAATTTTTAATATTCGAATAATTAAGCACCATTTTACAAACAAAATCGAGGATTAATGATAATAATAATAGTGTACTTAGGAATCAGACCCTCTCTCAAGCATACTTTATTAAAAGTAATGGCTACTTCTGCAGCGTTACGCTTGTAGAGATTCTTCTCTGCAAGCGTAACGCTGCTGAAGTAGCCATTATTTTTAATAAAATAATAATAATAATTTTTAAGATAATCAATCTAATAAGAGGGATCTTATTTTTCAAGAATAAAACTCATTCAGGATAATTAAGTATTATTTTCAAAAAAATAAAATAAAAAACCGAGAATCACACTAAAAACAATATTTGCCAAAACTGAAAAAAAGAAAGGTAGCACGTGAAGCCTGTACCCTCTTCACCTGCCACCTTAATTGCCCAGCAATTGGCAGGAGACGAGACGACTTGACTGCAAGAGTCAGGTCGGATCTGGGATATACACGTATAAAGGCCG
>NC_087202.1:14857343-14877343 GCF_015104395.2 Macrobrachium nipponense
TATATATATATATATACTATATCTATATCTATCTATCTATCTATCTATCTATCTATCTATCTATCTATCTATCTATCTATATATATATATATATATATATTAGATATATATAATATATATTTATACTTAGATATTATGAAATATTTATACTTCGTAGGTGGTAGCTACCACTAAAATACTGTACCACCACTGCTGTAACACTATAGTACCGTAACTGTAAGTATCATACACTGTAGCACCATACCTCTATAGTACTGTACCACTAACAGAACCATGCCACTATAGTATTATTACCACAGTACCATACCACTAAAAGTACTATACCACTTATAGTACTTCTAAAATATAGTTCCATACTACTATAGTTCTTATAACCCACTATAGTACCATACCACAAACTAAAGTACTGTAATACTATATTACCATACTTCTTTACCTTACAACTAAAGTACTGCACCACTGAAATACCAGACTACTATACTACTAAACTACTAATGTACTATAACTACTAAAGTACCATAAAACTCTTTTAACATACCACTAAGGTACAATACCACCAAAGAACCGTACCAGTTAAGTACAATACCCACTAAAGTACAATACCATTATAATACTGTACCACTATGTACCATACCATTAAGTATTGTACCACTATAGTAACGTATTACTAAAATACTGTAATACTAAAGTACCGTAACCTCTAAAGTTACTATATATTTCTGAAGTAACATATCACCATAGTATCGTGCCACTGTAGTACTGTATCACTATAGCATCGTGCCACTGTATACCATACCATTAAAGTACCATCCAACTAAATTTATATTACCATACCAGTAAGGTCTGTACCACTAAAGTAAAGTACCACTATAGTACCATACTACCAAAGTACCATACCACTAAAGAGTATGTTGTGCAATTTGGTACTTCGAATGATCTTGCTACGCTTTGGAGCCGACCTCTACGCGTATACACACATATTCGCACTTATACACCCAAATGTACACGTGTGTGCGTATGTACGCCCAAGTTCGTCCTTGCGGTTAGTGAGTGGAATTTTGATCCTTGGTTAATACCATCACTATTTTTCCAGGAAAATAGGGGTGGGGGAGGGCCACAAGAAAAATCACAGTTATCATTGACAGAAACATTTATTGATGAAGAAAAAGTATAATTTTCAAACCCATTAAGAAAAAAAAAAAAACCCTTGTTACGAATAACAGCGAAGAACATAGACATGAGAACTTTTTTAGTCATCCACACCAAGCCTGTTTGTTTATTTCCTTGGGCAAGAGCCCGTGTTGGCATAAGGCCTTGTTTAAGCAGTAGCCTGCGCCTCCTCCACTGGTTCTTCAGGAATTCTGACGGGGATTTTGACGACGATGTAGGTCTCGGCGCGAGTGACAGCCTGAAATGATGATTTTATTGATAATAATGATGATATCATTATAATTCACAGCACGAGCTATTTAATTAAGCGAAAAAAGTATGTAAAATATGATTATTAAAAAACAATCTGTAAACTGGACAAAGAATATATTGCTACCTGGAATCCGTTTTCAGCATCGGCAGTGTAAGTGACAGTGTAACGGACTCCGTCAGGGGCTACCCACGAGTACTGCCCCTGAACGGCTCCGTGGGTGTCTTGGGCTTCCTGACGTGTGGCGTAGACGGTGTTCTCATCGTCGTTGACGATGTAGTTGATATTGTAGGGCTCAAAGGTTTGCTGTTGAACAGACAAATAGGAGAATAATGAATAATTCATATAGTAAAATACAGAAATACCTTAAAGGTGAATAAGTCACGTATTAATCTTTGCTTTAGCTAGACCCAGAAATAAATAAAATAAAGTTGTTTATTTTGAATTTATACGTATATTTAAACTCACCTTTACTGGTTCCTCTTCCTTAGGTAACTGAGGTGCGCAGAAAGTTGCGGCTACGAGGCACAGGACAATGATTACCTGGAAAAAGGTGAGTCTCTTTAATCCTACATAACTTGATGCTTGTCTACAGTACATTGAACTTTGTATAAATTTATGTATGTGTATACACCTATTTATATATATATATATTATATATATATATAGTATATATATATATATATATATATATATATATATATATATAATGTGTAAAGACGCCAGATAACTCACAATCAGTCTTAATGTGTATAGAGCCAATTATTATGTTATGGTTTTTCATGGTTCTTAATCCATATCTTGGTTATTTTAAACAAGAATTTATTAATGTAGCATATAGTTTTAAGTGTTTAATTGTATATATATATATATATATATATATATACATATACATTATATATATATATATATATATATATATATTATATATATATATATAAATATATATATATATATAGTGTATATGTATAATTTTGTGTGTATAGAACCTTTTTTCAAACTTTATTTCCTAAAATTCTGAGTGAATATATTTCATAATTCTCATATTAACCAGAAAAACCCAAATTATCTTAACATAATTGGTTATACTTCATACAATTACTTCTTGAGACTCGCTTCAATAATAACCTTTCAATCTTGAGTTGGGGAAATGAAACAGTTTCTGTTACTTTAGAGGGGAAACAGAGTTTAAATGATTGTAGGAACACTAAATGAACAAAGGAAAGTATTGTCTCAACCCTTCTTTTGACGCTAAACGATTTGCGAACCGACTCGCGGCACACAACGGAAATCAAGGCATGACTTACCTTCATCTTGTTTCCGAGTTGTGACTCAGTCGTTCACTACCGGGAATCGGAGACAAGTGCTTAACCTAGGTTAGCTGGGTCCTCTTATATACCCTAAATCCGAGATGAGTTTCAATCGTCAAGGCCGTCATAATAATATCTGTTTGATGTCCTGATGTTTTGGGCACCGGGGTGTGTCAGGGCTGAACGTGTTAGGGTTATCAATCGTTGTCATAGTTATTTAAAGATGGTTTTCCTTCCAGTGTTCAGTTTATTTTTCCAAATTTCAAGCGAAGATGCAACATATTGCTACCTTAAAACAATTCGTCATGTATTTTCTGCTTTCCTGTCTTTTCTATCTGTTTATTTATTAGTTTGTTAATCTACTTTTTCTTTTCTAATAACTGAACTCTCCTTTGCGTACATCCTAGTACCTCCGGTTACTTCTTTCCAATGAATACCATAGTCTTTAGATAGTTTTGGTAATCTTATCACACGTAGATATGTTATTCAGTTGTATTCCACATAGAATCAACAGTTTTGTCCTCGAATGGACCTCTTCTCGGAGCATTTATCAATAAACGCTCAAAAAAAGAGGTCCATTAGAAAACGAAATTGTTGGGCATATTATCACAAAAACACCAAACATTTTCCTATGTGGAATACATCTGAATAGCATAGTCTTTGGAAGACTGAGTTTCAAGTCAGCAGCCCCCTGAGGGTTTGTGCCTTATGAGTAGGTCTATCTCTTCTGGAATAATAATAATTAATAATAATAATAATAATAATTACATAATAACAATAATAATAATAACAATAATAAGGAATAATACAAATTTGCCAGTGATAAACAGTTTCTTTACCTATATCAGTTTAAGTAAGTTGATCGCATCTGCTTGTGATATTTATCCATCAACTACATCGGATAAGCCTCTTCCGATAGGTAATTTGTCAACGAGATTGACTCTAATAAATAATGATCCATGCTTTAAATGCAGTTTCTTGAAAAATCCACGAGAGGACGAAATTATTATCAACTAAAAAATTCCCCTTCGGTTAACATATATGGGGAAAACATTATTTACCAGGTAGAGCGTATATATATATATATATATATATATATATATATATATATATATATATATATATATATATATTATGTATATATATGTATATATATTGTAATGTAACTTTTTATTTTCAATAAATTGCATTTGAAAAACCCCATTGTACCCTTCATCAAATGTCGCACCTCCATATGGAGATTATATATCCATAAATTGTCTAATACACAAAAGCAACCAATAAATCTCTTTAGTCAGCTTTATACACGCATATATATATATATATATATATATATATATATATATATATATTATAAACGTATATATATCATATATTTGTACGAAGTCAGACGTAAAGTGATTTATTTGTTGGTTATACATGCGTATTAGAGAGAGTATGTTAT
This sequence comes from Macrobrachium nipponense, assembly GCF_015104395.2. Lineage (NCBI taxonomy): Eukaryota > Metazoa > Arthropoda > Malacostraca > Decapoda > Palaemonidae > Macrobrachium > Macrobrachium nipponense. The sequence goes on from NC_087202.1 coordinate 14,861,518, forward strand.
TTAATGAAATATAATCTCTCGCACTGAAATACAGCGTTTGGGTCATTTTACTCAAATGTAATTTCTTAATGACATAAAAAGGCTAAGAAATGTCCATATAGGTCTCTTGATACGTTAAATTTTCATACTTAAATTGTCTATCAAAAAAAAATTGTAGCCAAGATTAAACCCCACCCTTTCTCTCTCTCTCTCTCTCTCTCTCTCTGCTACCAAAACCAGCGTTCTTAAAATAAACAGCTATTATTACATCTTAATGGATTATTTGCATATCCTTCCTTTGTAGTTTTCGTTTGCAAGTGTCTTAATTCCACTTGCTCAAAGAGAGAAGGAAAAGAAGAGGAGGACAAGGAACTTTTATGACGGGGAAAGAGAGGCTGGGGTGGGGAAAGACAGTGCACAGAGCAAGGAGGAAGAAGTACTTTTATTCCACGTTGGTACAGAGTTCGCATATTACTTACTTAAACCTTCCGAGTGAGCACCACAGAACCTGATATGATGTATTTCTCGTTAAGAATGATATTAAACGTTTTCGGGGGCAGGCAAGGGGAGTGATAACGGTGGAGATGGAGGAGAATAAATAACGAGGAAATGGTAAAGGCGTGGTACCACGTAAAAGGAGGTGATTAAATGAATGGGTAGACGAATGAATCATATGATGCGAAATGGAAAGCATTTGGTTTTAGAACGTGTTTCTTTATTTAGCATAACTATTTCAAGTAAGTATTCTTTTTTTTTTTTTTTAGTCAATTGGAAAGCAAAATTTAATGTCTTTGGAGGGTTTGCAAGAGGAAAAATTCTTTTAAGAAATGTTTTCCCAATGTTGAGTGTCTGCATACATTAATGAAATTATCAGTATCATCAATCAGTGTTTTTGGTCGTAATGACGTGACAATTTTTCAAACATATATATAATATACATATATGTGTTAATGCAAAATTGTCATGTCATTACGGGCAAAACACTCTGACATAAAACATATTTTCATTAAAGTATGCAGACTCTTAACATTATTTTTAAAGCGTTTTCCTTTTATAAATCTTCCATTTTACGTTAAATATTGTTTACCATTATAAAGAAAACAGCAATAATAATTCGATTAACCAATACGAAAAGACAGTTTTAAAAAACCAAAATTCTTTTAATTTTGCATCATATGACTCATTCATTTTCTGTTTTATCTATCACCTGATTTACTATGTTAGTGCCTTTATTACTTGTTCATTCTTTACTCTCCTTCATCTCTGCCATTATCACTCCTTGCCTTTCCCCGCAAACTTTTCATATTATTGTTAACTCGAAACAAACAATAACGCGCTCTGCGGTGACCATTTGGTAGGTAAAAGTAATATGCGAACTCTGTAAACCGTCGTCTCTATTCCCCAATGTTGCTCTGGAGTAAAAGTTCCCGGCAGTCCTCTTCTACTTCTTCTTCGTCTTTCCGTTCTTCTTCTTCTTCGTCTCTTTGAGCAAGTGGAATTAAGAAACGGGCAAACAAAAATTCCAAAGGAAGGATATGCAAATAAGACAGTGAACATATAATAATAGCTGTTTATTTCAAGCAAGGTGGTCTTGTTAACGGGAAGCAGAGTGAAAGAATATAAATGTATCTTGTGAACAGACCTTTTGTGACATTTTCTTAGCCTTTTCATGTCATTCGGAGATTACGTCTGAAACAAAATGACCCCTTATACCATTAATTAAATGTCGCATTTAAATGCTAGAGATTATGCTTAGCTCCGAAGGTCACTGAAGTTTTAACATATCCAATGACAACAAAATTCCTCTTTTTTGTTTTGCTCCGGATTTCAATAAAACTCGAAAGATTCTGCGAACCAGAGAGGTGTGGATTCAGTTTTCAAATGAAACTTAGAACATAGATATATGTTGTGACCAAGTAAGGATAAATTACTGTTTCATTTTATTATTTTGCCACCAGACGACAGAGCAAGATTTTGTTCTGAAGGAGTTTTGTCCTCACAAGAGTCCGCCTACAGGAGCTTATGTCTCTGGGGTCTGTTTTCTGGATTTCCTCCTTAAGGGTTTTTGTCCGATTAGAGGTTTGTTCTAGGGAGCTCTGTTTGAGAAGAGTTGATGCTTAGAGGAGTTTTGTCCCCAAGGTGTTTTTTCCAAAGGGATTTTTTTCCCCAGACTTAGTCGTACGAATTTCTTGATTTACGGGAATTTTGTTTGTGTCTCCAGGGGAATATTGTCCCAAAAGGTTTTTTTTCCCAGGTAATTTTTTCTTTCAGCTTTGTTTTATTTCTTGATTGAGGGGAATTCTGTTAGTGTCTTCAGGGAATTATTGTCCAAAGGGTTTTTTTTCCGAAGGGATTTTTCCCCTGAGCTTTTATCCTATGAAGGTCTTGTCTGGGGGAGTTTTGTTCGAAGAGAGTTTTGTCTTTAATGGCTTTTGTCTAAGCAAGCCTTACCTGAAGTGTGTTTTGTCTGAGGAAAATTCCATCTGAAGGAGGTTCTGTCCTGGGAGGAATTTCTCCTCGGTAAGTTTTTCCCACTGGACTGCTCTCCTAAATTCTTTTCTTGATAAAACTCAATGGTCATTAATATTCTAGAATCACTATGTGTTTCTGGGTCGACACAAGTTATTCTTCTTTTAACTGTCATTTGCTTTATTCTTCTTTTCACTTCGTTTTCCTCCTACAATTACTATCTATCTGAAAAGGACTTCCCTCCATCTTTGAGATACCCTCCAGGGAACCGAAGCTAATCAACAAAGTTTGTAAACATCAGTTCCTGATGGGATAAAACTTTGGAACAGAATAGTTTTTCTGGGGGAAGGGGGCGATGGAGGGAGGGAGAGGGGGAAGTCAAAGAAAGTTTGAGGAACTAGACAGTAAGGTGATGATATGGAAATATAAAGATTAAAAAGAAAAAAAAAAACTCCCTTGTACATTGATTTTAGGCATGTGAAGGAAAGATTGAGGTCTCATTGACACAGCCTCAAAGCTTCATCAACTCATAGAGAGAGAGAGAGAGAGAGAGAGAGAGAGAGAGAGAGAGAGAGAGAGAGAGAGAGAGAATATTTCATTTGCCATACGACAATTTTAATATTTTCAATTATTCACTATCGTACACAAAGCAAAAAGAGCATTCACTCTCCTGGCACGGTTTACCAAAATGTAGTGCCTACAAAGTATTTGAAACCAAATTTAACTAAACGTTACATTGCCGAAATGTGTATAGCCTTATATACGTATATGGATATATGGATATTATATATATATATATATATATATATATATATATATATATATATAGTATGTATATATATATATATATATACATATATATATATATATATATATATATATATATATATATATACACATCCACATCCACTATACGATAGAAAGCTATACATATCAGCAATGTAACATTTAGTTAAATTTGGTTATAAATGCTTGTAGGCACTACATTTTGGTAAACCGTACCAGCAGAGTGAATGTTCTTTTTGCTTTGTGTTACAATAGTGAATAATTGAAAATATTAATATTGTCGTACGACAAGGCATTGTATAAAAATGAAATACTCTCTCTCTCTCTCTCTCTCTCTCTCTCTCTCTCTCTCTCTCTCTCTCTCCATATGAGTTGATGAACTTTGAGGCTGTGTCAATGAGACCTCAATCTTTCCTTCACATGCGGTTTTTTTTAATTTGTACCCATGATCATGCTTGTTTGGGTAGGTTACTCATCTTCCAGGTGTGCCGGATTCTAGGTACTAATCTCCTTATAATCCCTATCTGTCAGTTATACGACCTTTCTTGTACTGTCAATTCCTCATGCAAGTCAGTTTATCTGCTGAGTAAAGGACGTCGAGTCAAAAGATCTTGCAGAAACTCCGTTGTTTTTTTCCTTCGTGGCTTATACCTTTATTTGTGGATTTATCACGTTCCAAACTTTCGTGATATTATATATATATATATATATATATATATTATATATATATATATACGTATATATATATATATATATTTTTACGTATGAGCCTGGCCTTGAGAGAGGCCCCCGCTACGTAAACAGGAAAAGTTAAGGGAGGACAAGGTGAAAAATTACTTGAACTTACCGTAAAACTGATTTATAGTGAATATTTACTCTAGAGGAACAGGTCGCCAGAAACTCGGCTAAATACTTTACAGCTATTTATTTACAAAAGGCTCGTACTGGCCTGGAGAAAAGTAAATGCTATTGGTCCCCACGTGACCTTATAATCTCTCACAAATGGATAATAGATGGCTCAAAATGGAATTTATAAAAGCTGGTTTCATAATCTTGCGGGAATGCAACACTTGCGGGCAGACAGACTTCGCACGTGACTCAGGGAATCTGGAAAAGGATCCCAGATTACACAAGATAAAAGAAAAAATGACTTCTTGCTTTGGTTAAGGATAATTAGTTCTCTAACACTGGGGCAAAGGAACTCTAATGTTTCACTGAGGTATGCACTGAAGGCTTAGTCTTCAACAAGTCACAAGGGGGAGCACGTGGCCCGATGAGGACAAAGGGCTTTTGATGTAGGAGGGATAAAAATGAGACTTGAAAATGAAATTAGCAAGAGTCGTATGGTAGTAAAAGGTGCTGGTTTGGAGTTTACACTTTTAGACGTACCTGGATGCAATATTCAGTGTGGGCCCTTTGTGGAAAAGTGCGGCGTCCGCTTGGTCTCAGATTTAGGCGCGCCAATAATTCGCTGTTAGGCCTAAGTGTGGGAGGCTGACTGGCCTGACATCCGTCCGAGGTCGACGAATGCAGTCGACTGAGCAGATCGCAGGTTTGTGCCTGGGTGTTGGGAGTCGGCTTAACCCCCCATGAGCAGGGCAAATCCTAGAAACAGAACATACAGCCAGCAGAGGGTTCACAGGTAAAAGAGCCTTAAGATATAGGCCGAAGAAGAGTACCAGTCTGCCTACATCCTTCCCTTCGAGATACGTCCCTAAAGCTGACAAAAGTCTATTTTCCCCCAACTTAGGAACCCCCTATCTCTGGCTGGCGGGTTTTGGTTTCCCGCGTTTACTAAAAATCAGCTGATATTTGGAGGAAATGGCTGCCGTTTTCCAAATCAAACTAATTAATTAATTACTGGGTAGACGAAGAGATCTATAAACGTCACAATATATATATATACTATATATATATATATATATATATATATATATATATATATATATATATATATGTATGTATAACTGAATCACGAAAGTTTGGAACGTGATAAATCCAAAAATAAAGGTATAAGCCACGAAGGAAAAATAAACAATGGAGTATCTACATGATCTTTAGGCTCGACGTCCTTTACTCAGCAGATAAACTGACTTACATGAGGAATTGACAGTATAGAACTGGACTGGTAGGGATTATAAGGAGATTAGTACCTATAATCCGGCACACATGGAAGATGAGTAACCTTCCCAAACAAGCATAAACATGGGTACAATTTAAAAAAAACAAAAAGATTAAGTCAATCTGCTCAGACACAAGGACAAGACAATTAAAGGATTATATAGGGCGACAGCTATTCAGAACTTTGGTAAACAAAAACATATTCACAATACATATTCACAATACATATTAACATACATATACAAACGAAGATATCTCTAGGCAACTAATTTGTATTTATGTCTGTAATTATACTTTTAAGGTCATTCTTAAACATGTTACAAATACAAGGGTCTAAATGAAACAGGCCATGACTAATATTAAAATTACAATGGGAAGTAAGTTGTATTATTGCAGATTCTAAAAGATTTTGTGATAAGACATCTTTTGACCTTGCAATTACTGAACTACCAATGCAATTTATTCGGTGGTTGTTTTCACTTAAATGAATGAATATTGCATTAGATGTTTGCCCAGTTTTTACAGAATATTTATGCTGGCTTAATCTTACTTCTAAGTCCTTGCTCGACTGTCCGAGATAAAATGAGGGGCAGTCCATACATGGAATCTTATATATAATGTTGTTGCTTTCTCTGGGGCCATTTTCTATTAACATTCCTTTTAGTGTGTTATTATAGGAAAAAAACAAGGTTGACCTTAAAGGCTTTTAATAATGATATAATGGTTTCAAATCCGTTAAAATAAGGCAAACTGAGAATATTCTTAGAATTTTCTTTCTCCGTGTTACTTACACTATAAAACTTTTTGTGGGCTTTATTATAACAAATATCTAATATATGTGAAGGATAACATAAATCTTTCCCTATTTTTCTTATGTATTCAATTTCTTGATCCAAATATTTGGACTGACAATGCACAATGCTCGTAAAAACATAAAAGAAAAAATTGATATTTGGATGTTAAGATGGTGGCCTGAATAGAAATGAACATAAGTTAAGTTGTTGGTTGGTTTCCTATAAATACTGAATTTACATTGAAATGATTCTCTATGTATCAAAACATCTAAGAAAGGGAGGCCATTATTACTTTTTCCAATTCTAGAATCAACTTAATAGATGGTACATGGTTATTTAATTTAGAGAGTAAATCATTTATATCAATACCAGCAGGCAGAACAGCTAAAATATCATCAACACATCTATACTACTTTACAGGAATATAAATGATATTAGGTAAGTAGCGATTTTCAAAGAATGATATAATGGTTTCAAATCCGTTAAAATAAGGTAAACTGAGAAATGTTCTTAGATTTTTCTTTCTCCGTGTTACTTACACTATAAAACTTTTTGTGGGCTTTATTATAACAAATATCTAATATATGTGAAGGATAACATAAATATTTCCCTATTTTTCTTATGTATTCAATTTCTTGATCCAAATATTGGGGACTGACAATGCGCAATGCTCGTAAAAACATAGAAGAAAAAATTGATTTTTTGATGTTAAGATGGTGGCCTGAATAGAAATGAACATAAGCTAAGTTGTTGGTTGGTTTCCTATAAATACTGAATTTACATTGAAATGGTTCTTTATGTATCAAAATATCTAAGAAAGGAAGGAAATTGTCTTTTTCCAATTCTAGAGTAAACTTAATCGATGGTACCTGGTTATTAATTTAGAGAGTAAATCATTTACATCAATACCAGCAGCAGGACAGCTAAAATATCATCAACACATCCATACCACTTTACAGGAATATAAATGATATTAGGTAAGTAGCGTTTTTCAAAGAAATTCCATGTACAAGTTTAGAGGAGTGGTGATAAAGGGTTGCCCATTGCCATGCCAAATATTTGTTGATAAAATTCACCATTGAATATATACTTACAATCACAAATGCACAACCTAGTGAGTAAAATAATGTGACTTATAGGTAGAGGTAATTCATGCTGAGTTAGTTCATTACTAAGATACAGCTAGGTACTAATCTCCTTATAATCCCTATCTGTCAGTTATACGACCCCGACCTTTCGTGTACTGTCAGTTCCTCATGTAAGTCAGTTTATCTGCTGAGTAAAGGACGTCGAGTCGAAAGATCTTGCAGATACTCCGTTGTCTATTTTTCCCTCGTGGCTTATACTTTATATATATAGTATATATAGATATATATATATATATATATATATATATTTATATATTTATATATATAATTTTAACTAAATACATATAGTATGTACACATGTATGAACATGCTCATACTATATATTATATATATATATAATATATATATATATATATATATATATATATATATATATGTATATATATATATGTATATATATATATATATATATATATATATATATATATATATATGTACACACACACACACACACACACACATATATATATATATATATATATATATATATATATATATATATATATAGATATATAACATATATATATAGACAAACCCTCCATTAATATAGGTCCTTGCTTCTGTTTATCTTTAGTTTGCAGTGGCCATGTCTTGATAATGGAACGAAAGTACTTTGCATGTCCAGTGTTTAAGTTTCCTTCGTGGCTGTAACTTTGCTCGTATAATCATTGCGTTTTTTATTTCTTCGTGATTTAAACTCAAACATATTTGAAAGTATATTAATTCCGAGGTAGAGTGAATTGGATATTGAAAGACATTTGTAGCTCGATGTATGTATATGAATCACGATGAGGTGATAAAAATTTTATATATTTATATATATATATATATATATTATATATATATATATATACGTAAATATATATATATATATATATCTCGAGCTACAAATGTCCTTTTAATATCTAATTTGCTCTACCTCGGAATTAATATATTTCATATATGTTTAACCGGAGGGAATTTTTTTTTTCCGATAATAGAATTGCCAGCCGACGGGCACGAACCATCGACATCTTCAATTCCAGGTCTGGCAGTGAAGCCTTAGCCCACCCGCTACCGCAAGAGGATATAAGTTTATGCCGCCTCCCGCCTCAAATACCTGTCGCACTCAGGTATTTGTAGTTTTGGAGACTGCATCAAATCCCCTCGTTCTCGGTAGCGTTGTAGTGCTTTTGCCTGCACGTAGCCAATATATAAGTCATATCACATTACCGTGATTCATATACATATATCGAGCTACAAATGTCCTTTGTAGCTCGACATATGTATATGAATCACGGTAATGTGATATGACATATATATATATATATATATATATATATATATATATATATATATGTGTGTGTGTGTGTGTGTGTGTATGTATGTATGTAGTATACATATGATCTATCATATATATATACATACAAATGAAGGACCAAATAAAGAATTTCTAACATCCATAGCAGGATTCGAACTCCCATTCGATAAATCAGAACCTGGCCACATAGAGGGCTAAAATGTCTATTGCCGCTCACATGTATATGTGTATAGTACCTGTCGAATTTCAGATACTACATTTATCAGTGCTAGAATGGACCCATCCTTACCAGCAAAGCCAAGCCTTTAAACGGTGAATATATATATATATATATATATATATATATATATATATATATATATATATATATATACTATATATATATATATATATATATATATATATATACATATATATATATACATATACATATATATATATATATATATATATATATATATATACTATACATATATACATATATATATATATATATATATATATATATATATATATATATATATATATATATAAATCTACCGTATTTGCTTACGTTCTTGTCACTTTGCGGCTAACTATAAAGTATAGGTTTTTAGGACAGTTGCGTACCGGACATTTGCGTCCCGGACAGTTGCGTACCTGGCATTTGCGTACCTGGACATTTGCGTACCTCCATTATTATTTTGACGTTACCTTATTTTCTCACTCACTCTCTCTCTCCCTCTCTCAATTACACCTTACCTTCATTCTAAACAAGGTGAAAGGTAGTTACCACCATAAATAATAATAATAATAATAATAATAATAATAATAATAATAATAATAATAATAATAATAATTATAATAATAATAATAATAATACTGTCGTTGTGGTGGTCAGTTGTGGATGACGACCTCCAAGTACCTGACCGTCTTCCCCTTCAATTGGGTTGAATACCTGGCTGCCGGACGAAGCTCCTCTGTTGCCAGAGGTTCCATTTACGTCGTTGTCGTTTATTCCTTCATTTCTTTCCATCATTGATGAGTTTTGCTATTTAACCCATAGCTGGACCTACCCCATACAGGGATAGGGTACTCATTTACAGCTGAGTAGACTGAGGAAATTTTGGTAATGATCCTTTCCCAAGGAATCAACGCCGAAGAGAGCGGTCACCCATCCAACGACTGACCAGCCCCAATGTTGCTCAACCAGTCGATTGACGACCTAACCCACTCTGCCATGGCGCCATATTGGGCATAATACACACCACCAGTATCACAGAAACAAATAACTTGGCATATGCAGGAGCAAGATTAGTAGCAGAACTAATGGGGATACGAACACCAACACCACCAGCAAAACCAACCCAACAGAAACCAAAACAGCAACCTCCTGGAAAAGGCGCCTGGAAAAGCAAATCATGGTGATGAGATCTGACTTGAGTAAACTGAAAGAGATGACAGAAAAAAGGCTAAGAAGCAAGAAAACAAGGTTAGGAACTCAACGAGAAATACAAAGTACAAGAGAGGGGACCTAAACAACACAATAGAAGATGTAAAACAGAGGCTTAAGGCCAAAGCACATAAGATTCAACGGTACATGAAACAGGAATAAGGGATACCAACAGAACAAACTATTCGGAACCAACCAGAAAAGACTATAAAGCCAACTAAGAGGGAAGACAACCACCAAGAAATTCCAGAAGCCGAACCAAGTAAGAGACTCTGGGAAACATATGGAGCAATCCGGTATCACACAACAAACATGCAACATGGCTCCAGGAAGTCAAGAAGAAGCAAACAGGGAGAATAAAACAAGATTCACAGACATCACGACAGACACAGTCAGACACCAACTAAAGAAAATGCCAAACTGGAAAGCCCCAGGTCCCGATGAAGTCCATGGATACTGGCTCAGAAACTTCAAGACCCTACAGCCACGAATAGCAGAACAACTCCAGCATTGTATCTCAAATCACCATGCACCCAAATGGATGACCACAGGAAGGATATCCCTAGTACAAAAAGACAAGAGTAAGGGAAATATAGCCATTAACTACAGGCCTATCACCTGCCTACCTATAATGCGGAAGTTACTAACAGGTATCATCAGTGAAAGGCTATACAACTACCTAGAGGAGACAAACACCATCCCCCACCAACAGAAAGGCTGCAGAAGGAAGTGTAGGGGCACAAAAGACCAGCTTCTGATAGACAAAATGGTAATGAAGAACAGTATGAGCAGGAAAACCAACCTAAGCATGGCATGGATAGACTATAAGAAAGCCTTCGGCATGATACCACACACATGGCTAATAGAATGCCTGAAAATATATGGGGCAGAGGAAAACACCATCAGCTTCCTCAAAAATACAATGCGCAACTGGAATACAATACTTACAAGCTCTGGAATAAGACTAGCATCGGTTAATATCAGGAGAGGGATCTTCCAGGGCGACTCACTGTCCCCACTACTCTTCGTAGTAGCCATGATTCCCATGACAAAAGTACTACAGAAGATGGATGCCGGGTACTAACTCAAGAAAAGAGGCAACAGAATTAACCATCTGATGTTCATGGACGACATCAAGCTGTATGGTAAGAGCATCAAGGAAATAGATACCCTAATCCAGACGGTAAGGATTGTATCAGGGACATCAGGATGGAGTTTGGAATAGAAAAATGAGCTTAGTCAACATACAAAGAAAGCAAAGTAACAAGAACTGAAGGGATAAAGCTACAGATGGGAGCAACATCGAAACACATAGATGAGACTGGGTACAAATACCTGGGAATAATGGAAGGAGGGATATAAAACACCAAGAGATGAAGGACACGATCAGGAAAGAATATATGCAGAGACTCAAGGCGATACTCAAGTCAAAACTCAACGCCGGAAATATGATAAAAGCCATAAACACATGGGCAGTGCCAGTAATCAGATACAGCGCAGGAATAGTGGAATGGACGAAGGCAGAACTCCGCAGCATAGATCAGAAAACCAGGAAACATATGACAATACACAAGGCACTACACCCAAGAGCAAATACGGACAGACTATACATAACACGAAAGGAAGGAGGGAGAGGACTGCTAAGTATAGAGGACTACGTCAACAGAGCACTGGGGCAATATCTGAAACCAGTGAAGACGAGTGGCTAAAGAGTGCATGGGAAGAAGGACTAATAAAAGTAGACGAAGACCCAGAAATATACAGAGACAGGAGAATGACAAACAGAACAGAGGACTGGCACAACAAACCAATGCACGGACAATACATGAGACAGACTAAAGAACTAGCCAGCGATGACACGTGCAATGGCTACAGAGGGGAGAGCTAAAGAAGGAAACTGAAGGAATGATAACAGCGGCACAAGATCAGGCCCTAAGAACCAGATATGTTCAAAGAACGATAGACGGAAATAACATCTCTCCCATATGTAGGAAGTGCAATACGAAAAATGAAACCATAAACCACATAGCAAGCAAATGTTCGGCACTTGCACAGAACCAGTACAAAAAGAGGCATGATTCAGTGGCAAAAGCCCTCCACTGGAGCCTGTGCAAGAAACATCAGCTACCTTGCAGTAATAAGTGGTACGAGCACCAACCTGAGGGAGTGATAGAAAACGATCAGGCAAAGATCCTCTGGGACTATGGTATCAGAACAGATAGGGTGATACGTGCAAATAGACCAGACGTGACGTTGATTGACAAAATCAAGAAGAAAGTATCACTCATTGATGTCGCAATACCATGAGACACCAGAGTTGAAAGAGAAAGAGAGGAGGGAAAAAATGGATAAGTATCAAGATCTGAAAATAGAAATAAGAAGGATATGGGATATGCCAGTGGAAATCGTACCCATAATCATAGGAGCACTAGGCACGATCCCAAGATCCCTGAAAAGGAATCTAGAAAAACTAGAGGCTGAAGTAGCTCCAGGACTCATGCAGAAGAGTGTGATCCTAGAAACGGCGCACATAGTAAGAAAAGTGATGGACTCCTAAGAAGGCAGGATGCAACCCGGAACCCCACACTATAAATACCACCCAGTCGAATGGGAGGACTGTGATAGAGCAAAAAAAAAAAAAAAAAAAAAAAAACAAAAAAAAAAAAAAAAAAAAAAAAAAAAAATCTTTCCTAAAGCAAAAGGGTTGTTACTAAGAATTAAACACAAGAGTTGCTTGGTAAACAAGCTGAGAGATAGTTACCATTAAAAAAGCAATTCCAGTTCTCCCCAGCGGTGTGTACCACAAACATCTATTGGAATTAGGTTTTCATACATTATTTCTTATTTCGGAAATCATGGCTAAGTTCCGAAATCTAACACTGGTGGAAAAATATTTGTAGACGAGGAAAATTACAGCTACCACTATCATAAGAAAAACTCTGATGAAACAAAAAACATACTGGAGGTGTGTAGTGCGATCTTGTAAAGCAAGAATTCATACAGTGAACGATGCAGTTACGGCACACCACGTTAGAGAGAGAGAGAGAGAGAGAGAGAGAGAGAGAGAGAGAGAGAGAGAGAGAGATTTCAATGGTGATAACATTGATGATGCTGAAGCCCTTATATTAAATAACAATTCGCAAGCCCTAACCTTGTTTGTGTTAATATACTTCAAAGGACGTTTTACCCCAATCATAGCACGCAAAAGAAAAACTAATTTATGATTATAATAATCAGGACATAAATGGGTATCCACACTCAATTACTTCACGAGCAGGCCCCTGGGAGCAATGGTATCCCACCGGGCCCCGAAGAGCCCCTAGTGGGTTAGGGGAGAGGGGTGAAATGAGAGGGTCAACCGCAACCTCCTTTTTTGTGACTCCTGATAAGTGAGCATACGACCAGGCCAATTAATACCCTTGACGTCTTGTTCTGAGGGAAGAGTTGCCAGGAGCCTCAGGGCAGGATTAACGGTCCTTTCTATTCTACCTGGCACATAAAGAAGGTTACCAAGAGCACTGAGAAGTGGGGAAAAAACGAAAGAAAATAACGAAGATGAACGAGCATTAACCATCATCATTACTTGGATAGATATATATGCCCAAAGAAAATTTTTTTTTCATAGTTGAATGTTTCATTTATACTAACATTATTTTAATGATTTGTTTACATTTTTATGTCTATTTAAAAAGGCATTCAGTGATTTTTTTCATTTTCTAAAAACATCTATTTTTTTTAATGTATTTCATATTACCTTCTTGAAATTCAAGCTTCCAAAGAATATAGTGTTCATTTGAAAGAAGTTTCAAATGAACACTATATTCTTTGGAAGCTTGAATTTCAAAAGTTAATAGAGCTCATCTTCTGAATAATTACAATTATAATAATGATAATAATAATAACTAATTATTTTATTTTGGAGTCTGAACCATGTTTTTTTATGAGACACGACCATTCCCAGCTTAAACCACATGGGCATATAGACTGGCCACCGAGTACGTCATTTCTACACAGATAAGAAAATGACATAAGATTTTTCGGGAACGTGTCCATGCTGTTCGTTCCTCGCCCGGCAATCGAACCTGAATCTTCATTTCTTGAGAAAGCTTACTAAACACACGATTTGCATTTTGTAAGCAGAATGTACACATTTTTCTCATAGCATATTTTTATATGTAATTCCCTTCTGAACAAGATTAATAATAGCATTGTGAGAGACCTTCAGGTAAAAAAACTCCTAATAAAAATTCGCTGGTATTTTGTAAAGATATATAAAAGATGGAAAGAATATTTGGAAAGAAGAAAAGGTGAAAAATTAATAAAAAAAAATCAGCCAATTCAAAATTCTGAATCTCCATTGCCAAGGTAACTTCAGACGTAGATTTTAGAGTTCATCATATTTTCCGTATCTTTATCTCACTGCGTCACTCAAGTTCGTCAGAGTAGATTAGTTATTATCTCAAGAAAATGTCTTGAAAAGCAATCATGGCGAGACATCTATTACTTTGTGCAAGGAAGCGAAAGTTTTCTCTAGAACTTATATTTCACGCTTAAAATGGAAACCGTGTAGCTTCAAAGAGTTTATTGTATTCGACAGGTATTCGTCTTATAGAAACTTCACTCTAATATATTGTTTTATTTTTATTTGATATGAACAACTGTTACAAGCTTACAAAAGGCACAAATCATAATTTAAGCGCATCTCTAGTCCCATGATACGAGATAAAATCACCGCCTATTAAATCTTCGTTTACATTTCTCCGAGAATTCCATTCAATCAGCGTAAAGAAGAAGAAAAAGAAGAACGAGAGAGAGAGAGAGAGACGGGTGAATCCCAAACCGGTTTGAGAGCTTTTTTTCCTACCATACCTGTCACACCGCTGTGAGATACGTTAAGGGTCCAGGTAAAGACGAACCTTATCTGGATGCTATAATCATTATCGCTTCTGAAAAATGGTCTATGATTCAAGGATAAAATGATGCATCGGTAAATGAGATCCATTTCCAGGGGCAATTGAGCTAACACTTTGAGTTCTGAAGTCTTATCTTGAGTGTTGACTTTGCGAAGCAACTTATCATGCTACGCGCTAATGCCGTTAGTGGAGTGTAAAGTAGTTACACACACACACACACACATATATATACATGCATGTAAATGTAATAGCCACAATGCCCTCTTGACTTCTCAATTTCGTTGCTCTTTTTGGATACGCTATTCACCACAAAGCCTCGAGATCCTGGAGGCTTTGTAGTGCCAAGCGTAACTAAAATAGTGCAACTAATTTATATATATATATATATATATATATATATATATATATATATATATATATATAATTATTATATATATATATGTACACACGTTAAATGTAAGCATACATAAACGTGGCATATATTACTTTAAAACGAAGTCACTTGTTAATAAAAGCAAATAGCTGGACAGTACGCTCGCATTTGTCCACTCTCATGCTGGGGTCACACATTCACGCATCACGACGGCGTATGCCCACGTATGTGGATCGTGGACATCTTCGCGGTGAAATGACCTTGAACAGATGGTCAACAGGACACGTTCTGACGGACGTAAAGCCAGCACCGTACATTTTGCCGCAAATGTATGCGCAAAGAAAGCAAGGTCGGACGTCTACCTGGAACTCACGCCGATAGTGTAATGTTCTATGTACGTCAACTTCACGTCGTTACCACGCCCACCGTTGTGGGGCTGTAGGGTACAAAATGGCCGGCCTGTAAACAGAGCACACTGTAAAGTGATAGAACATGTATGAAAGAATGTAAA
>NC_087202.1:14882343-14894843 GCF_015104395.2 Macrobrachium nipponense
CCGGAAAAACACCGTGACACCGGATTTGAATCTCATAGTAGTATAATATATATTAAACACATATACATATATATTTATATAAATCTGTCAACTAAATATAATTACTACCTTAACAGTCATCAAATAACCAAGCTACCATTGCTTTTGTCACTACTGAAGCGTGTAAACATCTAACATACATATCACCCCCACGCTGAAAAAGATTGATGACGATAAAGCTAAACAGCTTTAGTTAATGCGAGTACTTTAATTCCTTTATCTAAATAGACGTCATTTGGTGCTTCTAAACTATGATTTATCTCAATTAATTTAATTGAAGCTCGGTAAGTAGATAAACATGATACCGATAAATCCAGGTAAATTGAATTTAGCGTAACATTAAATGGTATATATATTATCCCTTTAATTGTGAGTGTCGTTTGGTATGTCTATGTATACATATATAATATATGTGTGCGTCTGTGTGTTTGTATATATATATATATATATATATATATATATATATATATATTTATATATATATATATGAATATATACAACATACAACATCCGAAAAAGCATAGAGACGTATATATATATATATATATATATATATATATACTATATATATATATATATATATATATATATATATATATATATATATATATATATATATATGCACATCTCTATGCTTTTGCGGATGTTGTATGTTGTTACAGGTAGACTGCAGGTGTACTTCTTGGTAAAACTTAGGAATTTTCCAACATGATTCTGATCATGATAAAGTTGTGCCTTACATAGGCAGTAATACGTACATACGAAACGAACAACAGAGAGTATTACCCATTTATGGTAATTCAGACGAATAACAGACAGTATTACCCAGACGTCAGTAACAATAATGATGATAACAATTTCGGTAATATAAATAAAATCAAAATGAAAGAATTTTATATAGAAAACTCCATTATGTTAAGCTTAGAACCCTTATTATTTCGTTGCAAAGCCTAATAGGTTTTTGTGTTAAGAATCTGGATAAATTACCTTTGCAAATTTTTCTGCAAGATTTCCTCGTGTTTTATCTTTAATCTAAAATTCAATATACTGAAGTACTCCTCAATCAAGGAGACAGGCGTGGCCTCAAACCTCCCCCTTTTTTTTATCATCTTCCTGCTGGAGTGATGTTTATGATCAACATCTCGTTGGTCTTGCAAGGTCATCAAGTCTTATTTTCCTCTTAATTTTCGTCATCCAACCTGGAGCTAGAGTCTCTCACCATCTGATCCCAATACAAAGAAGTCTTAGTTTGCGCTTCATTACGATACGTAACGTCCTCAGGGACGGGATATTCAATCTCGACTTTTGGGAGAAGTACCAACATTAATAAATAAAAGTTAAAAGAAAATTATAATTATTGTAATTTTCTTTTAACTACTTCCTGACAGCCATGCCAATAATAGGTCTTAAATCTTCCTAGGATGACCTTCACATCCAATTACCCCTATTCATCCTCAGCGGTCAATTAGCCCGAACAAGTTTTAAAACCACCATCCCCCCCCCCCCACCCCCGACTATGTCTTCCCCGTACGAGGGGTAGAGGCTTTGGTGTACTTCGCGTGGTGCAGAGTAGGCATTACTAATTGGTGTTTGCAGTGGCCCTTCGGCCCCTAGGTGCATCCACATTTGAACTTTTTGCTTGACCTCCATTCCCGCTTCCTTTCTTCAGTATGGCTATACTATTCAATTCTTCAATGACACCTTTTCTCCCAGTTTCACTTTACATCCTTGTACTTCATCGCCTTTATTTTCTTTGATTCATCTTGTCTAACCGCTCCAGCGCCCTTGTTTTCATTGTCTCGAGCGCTGAATGACCAAAAGTGCCCCAGTGATTTGCTTGAGAGCTCAATTTCAGAAAATCATAAACTTTCTGTCTTACTTTCAGTTCGATCTGTTTCCATATCTCCTACCCACTATAACTGACCTCCACCGCGTACACTCTAGTTTGCCACTGGTCATAAGGAGCCATATCACCTCCTGTTAATCATCTCTAATTGTTACCTGTCTCTTTCGACTGACAAACGACTTCAGGAAAGATCTTCAAATAATCGTTTTAAACTGAGCGTTGCCTTATTTGGTTTGTCTGCAGGAACCATAGTCTTCATCGCCTGGGAAAGAAGGTGAACTTCTCTACTGAAATATTTTACCCGTGGCTTTTCCTGGTGGGAACTGATCATGTGGGCTCTCAAATAATCTGAACGTAAGCAGGCTATACATATTCATGTATGTATAGTATATAATATATATATTATATGTATATATATATATATATATATTATATATATATATATATATATATATATATATATACATGTGTGAGTGCGTGAACAAAGTTATAGCCACGAAGGAAAATTGAAATACTGATGATGCTAGGTACTTTAGTCTTATTACCAAGACATGGTCACAGCAACTAAAGATACACATAAACAAGGGCCTATATAAATGGTGGGTAGAAGTCATTAGGGAATACAAACCGGTAGGGAGGCCACAGAACGGTCAACAGATTTAAAATCGAAATCTACTTATTGGTAATCCCCTTGATTCTATCTTTCAATTTCTCCTGGAACATATGTTTTATGACCGGGTCACAAGAAAATAAGTGAGGTCAATGAAATAATGGGCATAATACACACCACCAGTATCACAGAAACAAATAACTTGGCATATGCAGGAGCAAGATTAGTAGCAGAACTGATGGGGATTCGAACATCTACACCACCAGCACAACCAACCCAACAGAAACCAAAACAGCAACCTCCTTGGAAAAGGCGCCTGGAAAAGCAAATCATGGTGATGAGATCTGACTTGAGTAAACTGAAAGAGATGACAGAAAAAAGGCTAAGAAGCAAGAAAACAAGGGAGGAACTCAACGAGAATACAAAGTACAAGAAAGGGGACTAAACAACACAATAGAAGATGTAAAACAGAGGCTTAAGGCCAAAGCACATAAGACCCAACGGTACATGAACAAACTATTCGGAACCAACCAGAAAAGACTATACAGCCAACTAAGAGGGGAAGAAAACCACCCAGAAATTCCTGAAGCCGAACCAAGTAAGAGACTCTAGGAAAACATATGGAGCAATCCGGTATCACACAACAAACATGCAACATGGCTCCAGGAAGTCAAGGAAGAAGAAACAGGGAGAATAAAACAAAGATTCACAGACATCACGACAGACACAGTCAGACACCAACTAAAGAAAATGCCAAACTGGAAAGCCCAAGGTCCCGATGAAGTCCATGGATACTGGCTCAAAAACTTCAAGGCCCTACACCCACGAATAGCAGAACAACTCCAGCATTGTATCTCAAATCACCATGCACCCAAATGGATGACCACAGGAAGAACATCCTTAGTGCAAAAAGACAAGAGTAAGGGAAATATAGCCAGTAACTACAGGCCTATCACCTGCCTACCAATAATGTGGAAGTTACTAACAGGTATCATCAGTGAAAGGCTATACAACTACCTAGAGGAGACAAACACCATCCCCCACCAACAGAAAGGCTGCAGAAGGAAGTGTAGTGTAGGGGCACAAAAGACCAGCTCCTGATAGACAAAATGGTAATGAAGAACAGTAGGAGAAGGAAAATCAACCTAAGCATGGCATTGATAGACTATAAGAAAGCCTTCGACATGATACTACACACACATGGCTAATAGAATGCCTGAAAATATATGGGCAGAGAAAACACCATCAGCTTCCTCAAAAATACAATGCGCCAACTGGAATACAATACTTACAAGCTCTGGAATAAGACTAGCAGAGGTTAATATCAGGAGAGGGATCTTCCAGGGCGACTCACTGTCCCCACTACTCTTCGTAGTAGCCATGATTCCCATGACAAAAGTACTACAGAAGAGGCAACAGAATCAACCATCTGATGTTCATGGACGACATCAAGCTGTATGGTAAGAGCATCAAGGGAATAGATACCCTAATCCAGACTGTAAGGATTGTATCTGGGAACATCAGGATGGAGTTAGGAATAGAAAAATGCGCCTTAGTCAACATACAAAAAGGCAAAGTAACGAGAACTGAAGGGATAAAGCTACCAGATGGGAGCAACATCAAACACATAGATGAGACTGGATACAAATACCTGGGAATAATGGAAGGAGGGGATATAAAACACCAAGAGATGAAGGACACGATCAGGAAAGAATATATGCAGAGACTCAAGGCGATACTCAAGTCAAAACTCAACGCCGGAAATTTGATAAAAACCATAAACACATGGGCAGTGCCAGTAATCAGATACAGCACAGAATAGTGAATGGACGAAGGCGAACTCCGCAGCATAGATCAGAAAACCAGGAAACATATGACAATACACAAAGCACTACACCCAAGAGCAAATACGGACAGACTATACATAACACGAAAGGAAGGAGGGAGAGGACTACTAAGTATAGAGGACTGCGTCAACATCGAGAACAAAGCACTGGGGCACTATCTGAAAACCAGTGAAGACGAGTGGCTAAAGAGTGCATGGGAAGAAGGACTAATAAAAGTAGACGAAGACCCACAAATATACAGAGACAGGAGAATGACAGACAGAACAGAGGACTGGCACAACAAACCAATGCACGGACAATACATGAGACAGACTAAAGAACTAGCCAGCGATGACACATGGCAATGGCTACAGAATGGAGAGCTAAAGAAGGAAACTGAAGGAATGATAACAGCGGCACAAAATCAGGCCCTAAGAACCAGATATGTTCAAAGAACGATAGACGGAAATAACATCTCTCCCATATGTAGGAAGTGCAATACGAAAAATGAAACCATAAACAACATAGCAAGCGAATGCCCGGCACTTGCACAGAACCAGTACAAAAAGAGGCATGATTCAGTGGCAAAAGCCCTCCACTGGAGCCTGTGCAAGAAACATCAGCTACCTTGCAGTAATATGTGGTACGAGCACCAACCTGAGGGAGTGATAGAAAACGATCAGGCAAAGATCCTCTGGGACTATGGTATCAGAACGGATGGGGTGATACGTGCAAACAGACCAGACGTGACGTTGATTGACAAAGTCAAGAAGAAAGTATCACTCATTGATGTTGCAATACCATGGGACACCAGAGTTGAAGAGAAAGAGAGGAAAAAATGGATAAGTATCAAGATCTGAAAATAGAAATAAGAAGGATATGGGATATGCCAGTGGAAATCGTACCCATAATCATAGGAGCACTAGGCACGATCCCAAGATCCCTGAAAAGGAATCTAGAAAAACTAGACGCTGAAGTAGCTCCAGGACTCATGCAGAAGAGTGTGATCCTAGAAACGGCACACATAGTAAGAAAAGTGATGGACTCCTAAGGAGGCAGGATGCAACCCGGAACCCCACACTATAAATACCACCCAGTCGAATTGGAGGACTGTGATAGAGCAAAAAAAAAAAAAAAAAAAAAAATAATAATAATGATTATTCAGACGATCAACCCTATTTATACGGAACAAGCTCACAGAGGCTTTTGACTTGGATTAAAAACAATAATTTTTAGTTTGTCTATCTCAGTCATCTAGGTGGTTTTTATAGTGTTGGGTTCCGTGTTGCATCTTGCCTCCTTAGGAGTCCATCATTTTTACTATGTGCGCTGTTTCTAGGAGCACACACTACTGCACGAGTCTTGGAGCTATTTTAGCATTTAGCTTTTCCAGGTTCCTTTTCAGGAATCTTGGGATCGTGCCTAGTGTTCCTACGATTGTGAGTGCAATTTCCACTGGTATATCCCATATCCTTCTCATTTCTATTTTCAGATAAAATTCTTCTTTCTCATCTACACTGGTATCCCATGGTGTTGCGACATCAATGAGCGGTACTTTCTTCTCGATTTTGTCAATCAGTGTCACGTCTGGTCTACTGGCATGTATCATCCTATCTGTTCTGATATCAGAGTCCCAGATTTGTGTTCATTGTACGTATCACTTCATACAGTAATCTAGCTGGTCGTTTCTTGCACCGACTCCATTTGAGGGCTTTTGCTACTGATTGATGCTTTTTTTGTACTGGGTCTTGGTTGCTGTATCCCTTCAGTCCTTGACACTGCATTTTGTATGTTGACCAAGGCACAATTTTCTAGTCCAAACTTCCCTCTGATGTCTCCAGATACAGTTCTTACAGTCTGGATTAGGGTATTTATTTCTTTGATGCCGTCCATAAACATCCTTTCTTGAATTGGTACCCAGCATCTAGCTTCTGCAGTACCTTTGTCATGGGAATTATGGCTACTACGAAGAGTAATGTTGGAGACACTGAGTCGCCTTGAAAGATCCCTCTGCTAGCCTTATCCCAGAGCTTATACGTACTGTATTCCAGTTGCGCGTTGTATTTTTTAGGAAGTTTATGGTGTTTTCCTCTGTCCCACAGATTTTCAGGCATTCTGTTAGCCACGTGTGCGGTGACTCTTTCTTGTAGTCAATCCATGCCATACTTAGGTTGGTTCTCCTGTTCTTACTTTTCTTCATTACTGTTTTGTATTTAATTGTAATAATGATAGTAATAATAAATTATAATAATAAGAAGAATGAATTTACACCCATGAAAACACTCCTTTGTCTCTGAGAACAAAGAAGAACAATAGGAATAACGATAACAAGAAGAAAGAACAAAAGAAAAGACTATGGAAAACAAGGAAAACATACATTACCAGCAACGGAAAGTAGGCGACTTCGGTCAGTGTAATTACTTCGTACCCTTGGATAAAGAGAAAACCTTAAATACTATGAGGATGCGTTCTAGTAATGTAACCTCCTAGAGGACTTTTATCTAGCCACCATACCATTTTAGGAGACTTATCTAGATGCCCTAGGAACGCCCACAGATGCCATCCTTAAGGAGATTAATTCTCAAGGCCCAGAGAAAAAGCCTTGTTTTAATTTTTTGCTGTTGTTGTCGATTACGCGGGCCCTATGCCAGCACTGATTCTTGTTTCTTGATTATGCTGTAATTACTGTGAGTGGTATTGAACATTTAGATGGGAAATTGTACATAAGGGCTTACTGAACAACGATAGAAGTAATTTGTTCGTTTTGCGAACAACGCTGAAGAAAACTAAGTTACACAGAGGTGTTTTTGGATCGTTTGGTATCAGTTGTAGTCATTTGTTTTCTTTATTTTGAAAATTAGTTGCTTTTATTTTTATATATATATATATATATATATATATATATATTATTATAAACATATATATAAACATATATATATGTGTGTATATACATATACCTATATATATATATATATATTATATATATATATACATACACACACACATATATAGATATATATATATATATATATATATATATATATATATATATATATATGTGTGTGTGTGGGTGTGTGTTGTGTGTATACTATATATATATATATATATATATATATATATATATATAATAATATATATATATGTGTGTGGGGTGTGTGTGTGTGTGTATACATAAATACTTATATATTTATATATATATATATATATATATATATATATATAACATACATATATTATATATATATATTAGTATATTATATATTATATATATATTATATAGTGTGTGTGTGTGTTAAATGTGTGTGTGTGTGTATACATAACTATAATATATATATATATATATATATATATATATATATATATATATATATATATATATATATATGTAACAAAAAAGGGTAGGCGACGACCAGCAGGACCTATCAATCGCTTTTCATTGAACAACTAGTCCGCCAGTTAGATTCCCTGACCTTCTTTACCGGACTTTACTTTTTATTTGGGTATTCCGTCTTCTGCTCTCGTCACATAGTAGGTGGTAACCTGCCTTCATCTGTAACTATATTTTATGAATTTCAAGACAAGAAGTAATACCGGTTATAACGTAACGATGGAAGTTAAGATCGTTGTTGAAAGTTGATAGATCACCTAGTCCTCATATATATATTACATATATTATATATATATATATATATATATATATATATATATATACATATAGACTTAATTTGATTCTTTATTTCGAGAATAAGCTACATATGTATACACACATGTATTATATTTTATATATATATATATGTATATATATATATATAATATATATATATATTATATATATATAAGATATATATATATATATATATATATATATATATATATATGATATGAATAACTTCATGACGAAGTATATAAAACGTGATGCTATGTATAAATAAAGGTTTTTGCCACGAAGAAAAAAAAATGGAAAACGAGATAGCCAAGCACTTTCGGTCTAGTTCGACCCTTTACTCAGGCACAAATGATCTTACAGAGGAAAAAACATAGTCAAGGTAGGCTTAATATCCAAACTAACACTACAAGATTAGCAATAAGGTCGATTTCACTCTACTTAAATGAGGAAACGCCTGAGGGCAGCCACACCTTGGAGGTTATCACACGCGGTCAACAGACGATTCATCCAGAAAACAATACATTTTGTGAAAAAAAAGGAGGCATATGCAACTTATTGTCATGATATTTACAGAAATGTTCCCCCAAAAAATTATTAATGAAAAGACGAGAAAAAAAAAAAAATAATATATCGAGCAAGAGAGAGAGAGAGAGAGAGAGAGAGAGAGAGAGAGAGAGAGAGAGAGAGAGAGAATTAATAACTATATACATGTGGGACTAATTTATTAGTAGTTCATTTATTTTAAGGTCCTTCATAAACATTTTACAAATATACGGGTCCAAATGGTACATTCCTGGACTAAGATTTAGGTTGTTTTTATTAGTGATTTGTATAATTGCTGATTTCAATAAATTCTTGAAACATAATCATTTGATCTAGCAATTACAGAGGTATCACCCCAATTAATACAATGAGATTTTTCACTCAGATGGATAAATAGTGCATTTGAAGTCTGGGCTGTTCTAACTGAATACATATGCTGCTTAATACGCACACATGAATTTTTACTTGACTGACCAACGTAAAACGATGGGTAATCCTTACAAGGAATTTTGTAAATGATATTATTTGTTGCGGGACTATTCGTAATTAGCATATCTGTAATGGTATTGTTATAAGAGAACACTACATTAACATTAAACGATTTAAATATTGATTTTATGGTTTCAAATCCACGAAAGTAAGGTAAGCCAAGTACATTTTTAGGCATTTCTTTTTCATTAATAGCAACACTATAAAACTTTTTGTGAGCTTTTTGACAACATAAATCAATTAAATGAGGTGGGTAGCAGAGATCGTTTCCTATCTTTTTTATGTATTCTATTTCTTGGTCAAGATATTGTGGACTCGTGATACGCAAAGCCTGTAGGAACATAGAAGAAAAAATTGAAATTTTAATATTGAGATGGTGGCCAAAATAAAAATGTACATATGTTAAATTATTTGTGGGTTTTCTATAAATACTGAATTTACATTGGAAAGATTCTCTATGTATTAATACATCTCTCTCTCTCTCTCTCTCTCTCTCTCTCTCTCTCTCTCTCTCTCTCTCTCTCTCTCGCTCGATATTCTCTCTCCCTCTCTCTCTTGCTCGATATATATATATATATATTTTTTTCTCGTCTTTTTATTAATAATTTTTTGGGGGAACATTTTTGTAAATTTCGTGATAATAAGTTGTATATGCCTCCTTTTTTTTTCACAAAATGTATTGTTTTCTGGATGAATCGTCTGTTGACCGCGTGTGTATCCTCCAAGGTGTGGCTGCCCTCAGGCGTGTCCTCGTTTCTATAGAGTGAAATCTGTCTGTCTGTCTCCCCTTAGTGTTCAGCAATCGTACAAAGTGCATTACTAATTTTCTTAAGGTTATTTAATCTTTAAATAATGTTGCCTCCGTAAAGAAAACACAAACTTTTTTTCCTTATTCTAATTGCAGTATGAAAATGAGATATTTTATGAAAAGGAATTAATTTTAACGCCCAATCAGTCAGTCATCCCTTCAATCAATCAATTTCTTTAGAGGTAAATTTTGCAAGTAGATTCTGTTGATGAACTGAGACCTCAAGAAGTCTTGCTTGGTAACGTAGGCACAGACACCACTGGAATGATGGGGTAGTTGAGGTATTGGAAAGGAAGTGCCTTGATATTCAGGAAACTATGAACGTGATAGAGGTGAGTGGCGCAGAGTGTGTAGGGGAATTTGACATGTTACTGATGAGTCTTCAACTAATATATCATGGTTACTGTGGAACAGAAGTTCTCTATAATGAAAGTTCAGAGGCTCATGCACGAAGACGTGGTTGAATTTTGAGAGAGGCAATGCTGGTTGATTTTGTTTTGTTTCTCTAGAGCCTCCCTCTTTTAGGGGTTACAGGTCAGATTAGATATAATGATAATAATACTAATGGTTGTTCCCTTTGTAAAATAATGATAACAATAACCACTCCGCGAAGGTCCGAGCGAGCACCTTGAATTTCTCCCTATACTCCAGTAGTTTACAGTTATTGGAACGCTGGTCCTCTTTTCATGCGGACCAGCTCAGACTTCTAAAATATTCATAGAACAGAGATTGCATTCTTTGCCTCGGAGGCGGCGTAGTATCCCCTGACCCGCTTGAGATACAATCTCTTGTTAAACTCGGCCGTCTCCATTCTGCGCAGAAAAGTATTTATGTTTTTGTACTGTGGTGCATAATATCTCTTTGGAATGCATCAAGATTTTGCTTACGTTTAAGTGGATGGCGTAAACGAACTGATTTATCGATCTGTCAGATATTTTTATCAAGTAGGAGCGATGTCGTTGAGTGTTCTTTACCCAAGTGGAGGACCAACATCCGAATAGGGCGAAAAATTTCAAGATGGAGAACAAAATTCATTGATGGGAAATAATTCTTGAATCCTTCAATTTCCACTACTGAGTTTTGCTTTTGTGTTCCAAGGAGGATGAAAACATTTCCGCAAGGTGTAATGCCCATTTAGTTTTCTGCAAAAGAAAACTATTGTGCTGGCTATATCTGTCCGTCCGCACTTTTGTATGTCTTCACTTTTCTGTCCGCGGTCAGATCTTCAAAATTACTGAGGCTAGAGGGCTGTAAATTGGCATGTTGATCATCCACCTTCCAATCATCAAACACACCAAATTGCAGCCCTCTAGCCTGCCTAGTTTTTATTTTTATGTAAGGTTAAAGTTAGCCGTAATCGTGCCTCTGGCAACGATATAGGACAGGCCATCACAGGACCGGGGTTATAGTTTCATGGGCGGCGGCTCATGCAGCATTATACCGAGACCGCCGAAAGACATCTATTTCCAGTGCTCTTGATTACACGGAAGAAGCTACGGCGCATTTTCTACTTGTTTTATTTTTCAAAGTAACAAGCTGCATTGTTGTTCTTAAGACTGCACGAGTGATGACGCTGAATGAATTTTATTGTATGCTTTATATTTCTTGGAATTATGAAAACAGCTTTGAAAAAAACACAAGCGTTCATTAGCATTCTAATGATGAAATGCATCATAGTTTTTCTGTTTGTAGAACAGATGTCATATTTTTTGCAAAAGTAATGAAGTATATTATTTGTTCAAGAAAAATTGTTCTGGAATCTTAATTATAAATCATCTTCACTACTCAGATTAAATAATGAACATAACAGTAAATAAAAAACTAAATTAGTAAATGAAGTTGACTGTGTATTCCATAGACTTTAAATGACATATTTGGGAAAACCTGATCGCTCATGAGAAGTCGAAAGATGAATAAAAATAAATAAACGAAAAGTAAATAGATAAGAATAAATAGATAAAAAGAGTAATATCTCCTCAAGCGTCGTCGTGTCTGTGCGTCCTCTTATTTATTGTGAGGGTGGTGGGGAAAGGACACATCCTGGCTAGGCTTTAATTAGATCGCCGCTAATATAATGCTCATAATTCTCACCGCGGAGAGAATTTTACAACAACAATTCCGGAGAATGCTGTCGTCATTTCCGGCCGGAATTTATCGAGGAAACTCCATCATTGGTTGTTGTACGACCTCGCTCTTCTTTTCGAGGTAGATAGATCCTGGAGTTATGGACGTTGCCTCGCCGGAGCCTCTCAAGAGGTGGCGGCTTCTTTGGAGGGAGAGGGAAGTGGTTAAGTTGATTTAGCTTTGACGTGATTGTTGATTGTTCATTCTTTCTCTGTTATAAACACGTGTACCCACACATCACGCACTCACTTAGATATACATATACACATGCATATGTGTATATGTATATACACATATGCATGTGGACTGAAATGTGGTAAAGACGGTATTTTAGCATCTTAATCAGGAATAAAAGAACATTCTAAGCAGATTTATTTTCATCACAAGAAAACCTCTTTTATTCCATTTCAGAGACGAGTTTTGCTCTACCGGTCGTCGACCTTTCATATAGAATCCATCGATGTGTAATTTTTATTTTTCATATATAATTCATTTTCGAAGCAATCATGAATAAACCCACTAGTCCGATGGAACGAAAAGTTTATTGT
>NC_087202.1:14902343-14904843 GCF_015104395.2 Macrobrachium nipponense
TGGCGACTGTCACTTTCTATTTTAAAAAGGGGAAAATTATTGTTCTCAGAAATATTTTTATTACAGGCTTGTTGTCGAAAGGTCATTTGCATGAATAGAATTCATATATTTTGACTAATTTATCGTTGTTGCCATGTCAGCAATGTTTCATTTACTTAAAAAAAATTTTAATGGCATAGTTAGATTACTGGAAATACTATGTTGATCTCGTAATCTTTTTTAATGTTTTGAATACACACATATAAATAGATATAATATAATATATAGATATATATATATATTATATATATATATATATATAGATACAAAATATTTACGAGAGCAACACACACACACACACACACACACATATATATATAATATATATATATATATAATATAATATATATATATCATATAAAAATATTGTATTATTATATGATATATATATAAGCGAATACCACAGGAAAATGATAGTCAGAAATCCAAGCGCTTTCGTCTTTACTAAGACATTGTCAAGGAGCGAATGCAATACAATTGGAGAGAAAGGTCTCGGGTACGCAACAAGATCAAGAATACCAGATGGTTAATTGTCAAAAGGGTAAAAATTAAAAGAGAGAATCCAAGATTATCGGATATCACACGGTCACAAACCTAAACAGATTTGGCCCTAAACGAAATTACAAAGTATTTTTACAGTCCAAAACATGTAAAAACTGAATATATTAATTTTGTTGCTTATATTTATCTACAACTTTTTTCATTATGAAAGCATCAAGATTAAAAAAACCAAGACTTAAATTTAGAACATTTCTATTATTTGACTTGATGAAACAAGATTCAGTGATATTCCTTTTAACTGTGTCATTACATGGGATTAAGGCTCTTGCTTGACTCCAGTTAATAGGATGATCTAAATCTCTCATATGTACGAATAATGCATTCGATATTTGCCCAGTTCTCACAGAATATTGATGTTGCTTGAGACATTGTGAAAGAGATTTACCGGTCTGTCCTTAATAGACTTTATCACACTTTTTGCAAGGAATTTCATATATGCAGCCTGGAAGATCTTTAGGAGAATTTTTTATTATTAAACTCTTGACATTAATATTACTGAAAATAACATTTATGTTAAATAGCTTTAAAATTCTAGTAATATCTAAAAACCTTTCATCATAGGCTAATTTTAGAATGTTATGCTTACTAAATTCAAGTTTGTCATTAGTTGAATAAAATGTTTTTCTAGCTCTTTTCCATGCCACATCTACAAAAGTCCTTGAGTATTTAAGTTTCAATGCATATCATAAATAGTTTTAATTTCAGCGTCAATAAACTGCGGGCTACAGACACGTAAAGCCCTTAAGAACATCCCAGAAAAAACAGAGAATTTAACATTTTGATGGTGATTGGAGTAGTCATGAACAGAAGAGGCAATGTTAGTTGATTTTCGAAAGACTGAAAAGGTAAAATTTCTATCATTTCTATGGACAGTTACATCTTGATTCTCTAACATGTTACCTAGCCTAAGCTAACTTATATTAGGCTAAACTGGAAAAAAATATATTCAAGTTGAATCAAGAGAGCTATTCTAGGCTAGCCCAGGCTAACTTAACTTGCCTATGATAGCCTGAGCTAACCTATGTTAGGATAGTCTCACAAAGCCTAGAAAAAGCTGCGCTAATATATGTTAGCATATTTCACGTTAATCTTAACGAACCTATCAGTGTTTCATGTATAATTGCATGTTATGGCAAAGGTCAGTCACTGGCTCATGCATACTTTATGTACTGAAAGGAATTGTAGACAGTCTCCATAAGATATATATTATATATATATATATATATATATATATATATATATATTTTATATATTTATATATATACATCCATATATATATATATAAGATATATATACTATATATATTCATATATATATATATATATATATATATAGAATATATATAATTGATGATTGTATTCTTATATGTTTGTTCGCATAGTAATCCGAACCGCTTGACCGATTTAGACAAAATTTGGCACGTGGTCATTATTTGCCCCAACTTAGATAATAGGGTAGGTTTCAAACTCGTAATCCCTTCCCTTCTCCCTTCTGCATCTTCCTTCCCCTTCCCTCTTCCCTTTGTAACTAGATAGATAGCTAGATAGATAGATATTTGAGCGTATCATTTCATATAAATTTTCGTAACACGTTTTTGTAAGAAGCCAAATTTCAGCAAATATAAGAATTGCAATTAAAACTCATTGATCTTAAGAAGGAAATTTATTTTGATCCAAAGAATTAAATTTATTTCTCAGATTCATTGAATGAGTCAAACTCTTAGAAAATTATTGTATATTTAATCAAATGATCTGTGGGTAGCTTCTATGATCAATTAAGAGAAAACTGAATATAACAAAACACAGAAACCAATATGTTTCTCTCTCTCTCTCTCTCTCTCTCTCTCTCTCTCTCTCTCTCTCTCCTGTATTCCTTTATTCATCATGCTTTATTAACAAAA
>NC_087202.1:14909843-14917343 GCF_015104395.2 Macrobrachium nipponense
TACTCATGGCAGCAAGAATCTTAAAATGGAGAGGCAAATCCACAGCTAAGTAACTTTAAAAGTATATTATGAAAATAAAACTATACAGAGAACCTTCGAGAATCTGTAGAATTCCCTTTTAGAATCTGGAAGGGAATTATATAGATTGTCGAAAGCCCCCTGTATAATTTAATTTTTAAATGATGCACAGTTACATAATTGTGGGTGTGTTTCTCCACTCCTCTCTCTACCCGAATCAGCAAATCTCAAAAAAAACAAAAAAATGGGGACTGTAAAGCAAAAATTCTTTATCGAGAGCGTGTAACCGTCACTGGATAAAAAATTTCAAGGTGAATTCATCTCTAACTCTCATTTAAACTTCTGGGAACGAATAATTGAGATTCTAAATAATTATCGCATTTTCTCGGTACAGAAAAAACGGAATTGTTTCTTCTTGATCTATTTGAGAGTACGAGTAGCATGTGGAATCAGTCTCTGGCAGATCATATATGTTTTAAATTGTCTCGGAAAATTCCTTGATGCGAAGTTACATTGTTGGGTCCAACTTTTAAGGAGCCGATGTCGGAATTGGAGTTAGTTGTCGGATGGAAAATAAAGTGACTTACAGAAAATCTTGTTTGAATACTACTGTTACATGTATCGCTTATATGCTTTCATTTACCTTGGTTTTTTGTTTGTTTGTTTGTTAGTCTTGGTCAAATCTTGTAACTCAATATTTGACCTGTTCCCTTCGTCCGACGGACTTTGAATTTTACAAGGTTACTCAATCCAGGTAACAATACAAAGTGACATCTCCCAGTATCTCAGGATTTGTATGAAACTTCGTATTTTTCTCAACTTCTCTGACTCGGTATATAACTAAGGATTTTTCAAACCTTCTTTAGCTCGACAGGATATCAATTTCGTTAGCTACAATCATAAATCGGTCACAATTTCTGTCAAAACTAAAAATTATAAAAACGATAATAAAAACATTAAAATACGCTTTTATTAAAATGCACTAAAAAGTAAAAAGAAGAAAAAAAAAAAAAAGATCTTTTAAGGCACCATGATTTTCTTGCAATTAATCATGTCTGCAAAAATCAAAGCGAGGGCATTGAACATGGAAGGAAATGTTACGAGAGATAAAAAATATATATATTTCTTTTTTGTAGAATTTCTTTCCATGTTAGGCGGCCCCGTTTTTATTGTTGTTTACTTGGTTAATTGTAAGAAAATCCTTATGTGCCTTAAAGAATTTATTTTTCACTTTTTGGTCATTTTGATCAAAGCGTTTTTTAAGAATCTTTATTTTTGCTTTTTGTATAAGATTTATTTTTTCTCATAAAACAAAGTCGCGAGTCCAAATCACACTTAGTTGGAGAATAGGAAATGTAAAGTCTTATTGTAAATCTAGTTTTACGAAAAATCTGAATCAGATTTATTGCTTGACTAGAAATCGTTATGTCACCGGGAAAAATAGCTGTTTAGAAACTAGATTTTTTTAGACAGAAAATTATTCTAGAAAACAAACTATTCGCCAGACTCAGACTATATGCTTGACTAGAAACTGTATCGCATACAAGAAAAAAAAATATGAAAGAAAAAAAGTAATTGAAATCCCCTTTTCATCTCTGTACTTGTTCACAATCCTCTCTATTGCTTTGTACCCTCTTCCATTTCCTGTCAGTCTAGAAAATAAATGTTTATGAGGAATGAAAATTGGACTTCTCTTCGGTTCCATCATTTATCATCACTATTTCCCCCTTCATTCCCTTTTGTTCGGAATGCTTACGATCGTGTTCCATGTCTTAAAAATCCTCTTAGATAAAGAGTTTGGGGGAAGGGGATGGTGGGGGCATGGTTATTGGATGGGATAGGGGCGGTTGGGGTACCGGACGAAATTTTCCTGTACCCGCCATAAAGTACGATTAGACCCTCAGAAATCTAATTCCGGAAACAAACGCGGCTTCGTAATGCAGTGCCTCCCTCTCCCCTTCCCCCTCAATTGCCCATTCCCCTCCCCCCCCCACCCCCACAAAAAAAGAGGAGGAATAAAGAAAATGGATAAAAATTGTAAATATGAGAGAAGAAAGAGAAAGGGTTTTGGCTGGACCAGAATTGGCAAATCCGGACATTCATTCAAAGGTGTGCTTACCCATAGCGTATACCCCAATGGGGAAACATAAAAGTAGGACTGGTTGAACATCGTTGATAATTGTAAACCTGGAGTTATGAGAGAGAGAGACAGGAGAGATAGAGAGAGAGAGAGAGAGAGAGAACAACACGCAATCACATGCGTCCACACTTATGTACTTATATATGGGTGCTTTTTATACACACACACACACACACACCACACACACACACACACATATATATATATATATATATATAATATATATCATATATATATATATATATAGGCTCAGTATCTAAGTAATTGAAGAGACTGTGTAGACAGCCCACGGGATCGACACAATGCTCATGATCCTATGGCTTATACCTTGAAAAGTATTAAGCATATGTAGTTAGTAGCATTGTAGGTATACGTAACCAGTGTGACCAGCAGGAAATTAAAAGACGTAAAAGTCAAGTTCTTGAATGGTATGTATTCGCATCCCAGCCGGATGAAAAGGCTTCATGCATTCAGGATGCATTTAGGATTTCAAGGCTTTCAGTGTATATATGTGTATATATATATACTATATATTATATATATATATATCTATATATATATATATAATATATATATATCCTAATATATAAGCATCCATACATAAGTGTGGACGCATGTGATTGCGTGATGTTCTCTCTCTCCACACATACACACACACCCAACCCACACACACACCCACACATTTTTCACACACACACACACACACCACACACACACACATATATATATATATACTATAGAGTATAATATATATATATATATATATATATATATATACACTGAAAGCCTTGAAATCCTAAATGCATCCTGAATGCATGAAGCCTTTTCATCAAGAACTTGACTTTTACGTCTTTCTAATTTGCTGCTGGTCACACTGGCACGTATACTTACAATGCTACTAACTACATATGCTTAATACTTTCAAGGTATAAACCATAGGCTCGTGAGCATTGTGTTGATCCCGTGGGCTGTCTACACAGTCTCTTCAATTACTTAGATATTGAGCCTCTTTCTTCACTGGCAACGTTTTCGACGTAATTTAATACCTTTATGTTAATCAATCGTTTAATTCTGAAGAGACTATCCTCTCTAATCTTTGCTTTATACAAAGTAAACGATAAGTACTGCCATGCTCTTGAGAGATAACAAACCTCACGTTGATAATTCCGCAGTAACTTTAAGCTGTCGTTATCGCTTCATACCAACTGGTTTCGTTTTTTTTTCCGAATGTTCTCGTAAACAAAGTGATATAGCCATCACTATCCACGGATACAGGAAAAATGGCATTTGGCACCATAGCCATCGTTTTTACCGAGTAATTACAAACTACCGCAAAGCATGGCTGTCGTTACGAGTAGAGGGGTGTCTTGAATTATTCAAAATCGATAGTTCCTTTGTTACGACCCTTCTTGGGCCGGGGTGCAAGTTCTTTTGCACAGGAATAGAGAGGACAGTGATCTTACCAAGTCTCCAGATAAATTCAGTCAGCGGAGACAAAAACACACAGGAAAACTCAACAATATTTATTAACAAACAAAGCAAAAGAATAATAGAGTCAGCCTTGTGACTATACAGGACACAACTTAGTCCTTACTACTCCCGTAGGAGTTCCTAATCACTAACACTAAACCTTACAGAAAATATTGAGAAATATACTGCATAAATTAGCAAAATGGGCCCAACACCAACGTAAATATAAACCAATACCTATAACTAAGCAGAGAGGAAAGAAGTAAGAGACCAAAAGGGGAAAACTTAATTCTCCTACCTACAATTATAAACTAAATCTTAAATATGACAAGCATCAAACATCTTAATAGATAATATCCACAAGAAATAACGAAAATTACAGTATCACTCGTGACAAGTTATACACAAAGACTGGCATATATATATATATATATAATCTATATATATACCTATAACTATAATATATATATATATATATATTATATATATATATATATATAATAAATATGAATGTACGCTAACCTTTGAAGGTCAACTCAGTCAAAAATAACTAAATGAAATAAATCAGGCTGCGAGGGCCTAAACACCAGCTCAGTTAATAGTTACAATAACAATACCATATAAAGTGGCAATAAGAAATGCCAACAGTCTCGAAAGACTCACTATACGAGAATAACAAACAAAAATATACTCGGGAAGAGCTCCTCACACTGAATAAGGGATGAATGGATGCCCAAACGATTAAGGCTAAACAGTCGCCTTGCTGAAGGCCGAAATACAGGGGAGCCGTGATCTCTTACATTCACTGGGACAATGCCTCGCACCAGGCCAATACTCAGCTATCCGAAGGGCGTGCAGCTACACAGCTGCACCAATACCAATACCATGGGGAAGGAGTCTGTCGTGCTCCCAACCAAAAACACAAGGGAAATTCCCTACCTGGTAGCAACCGCCCTACTTGCACCTTCACGGGCCTCACTGCCCCCACCGCTGCAGCTCAGAAGGACGTCGTAGAAAAACACAGCGATGTCCGTCCCACGTCCACTCTGTCGGGATCCAGCGCCGATATCAGAGCCCGCGGGAAAGTACACACAGTAAGGGGGAAAGTCACCGCAGATGGCAGAAATGCCCCTGCGCCTCCAACACTGACGGCGACAAATCCTTCGAAGGGCGATAAAGAAAAATATGCCAGCTGCACAACCATACGGGGAGAATAGCGAGCCCGAACTGTTCCTCGGGAAAAAGTCGCGCACATCCAAAAAAAGAAACTAGCATTAATAAGATGCTCACAATCATTTAACGAGCGGGGAGGAGGTTTAACAAGCCGTTCGCTTGACGCTCAGCCGAGACCAAAGTAAAGCTTAAAACTAAAACCTTAAAAACTAATTTCCTTACGCTAATTTTACATATAACAAAATATAACAAAAAACAGTAACAAGGCTGAGATAAAAATAAAGCAAAAGAAATGCCAATTACGTTGATACATGATATCCTTCTATCAAGGGACAAAGCTGTAGAGTGGCGTGACTGATAAGGCAATGAAGAAGGGGGACGCGTGTCTTTAGCTAAAGTGCATTTCATTACGACACTCAGGTCGGCAGTTAGGGGTCGGTGTTACCATCACATATTACTTGCATAAACACAGCTAAAGTGTCGTTGTTTTGCAAGTTTTTTTCTTAGGTGTTGTAATTTTTTTTTATTTTACAAGTTTTTAAAATCAACGTTACCCGAAGTGTCACTACTAGACTGCATATTCATCTTTCATTACTTTCACTGAACCACCTTTCATATTCTCTCTCTTCCATCTTACTGTCAACCCTCTCTTAACAATTATTTTACGGTGCAACTGCGAGGTCTCCTTCCTGTTATACCTTTAAAACCTTTTTACCCTCCATTTCCCTTTTGCAACTGAATGATCTCATAGGTTCAAGCGCTTGGCCTTTGGCCTAAATATTCTATTCCATTCCACTTCAGACAACATATCAAATAACCTTGACAATTTTTGTTTTTAATCAAATAATGAATTTATTATAAATATATTTATTATAAATGTCGCCCTCATTATCGTAAATAGGCTTTAATCAACATAACTCAAATCTTCTCCTTTACGGTGAATTCAGTCAGTGTTAATAAATACTTGCAATTCCAGTACTAAATTTAATCTATTATCACTGTTAACAGTACTGTCATTAATTGTTTGCACATGATGTACCTATTTCATTATCAATGCATATGAATTGAATGGATATAAAAAACAATTTTGTTAAAGTTTACGGATTTAATATTGGTTTCAAAGTAAAGCATCCTAATTATTTTGTATTAATTCAGTTCTCTTTCAGAAAGTCTACAAATACATATTACTGAGAGAGTGTGTTTTCTGAAAAAATAAATAAATAAAAACTGAGCCATGTTCTTTTAATGGAGGAAAATACACTTTAATCCCTCAATCTTCTTGGTGCAACTTCTACTGATTTCTCATAATTTTTGTTAAGCAATTTCATAAATAAATTCATCTATAGATGTTTTATGTCGGAATAATTTTTTTAAAAATAAAATACTTCTATCTTCATGGTGTCAAGAGAAATAGCAATTTGTTTTTGA
Organism: Macrobrachium nipponense; assembly: GCF_015104395.2. Classification (NCBI taxonomy): domain Eukaryota; kingdom Metazoa; phylum Arthropoda; class Malacostraca; order Decapoda; family Palaemonidae; genus Macrobrachium; species Macrobrachium nipponense. Next base: position 14,916,073 of record NC_087202.1, read on the forward strand.
AAGAAATATTGTCACCACTGCAATAATCTTCGGTTGCAGTCCAAGTGAGATTTGATAATCCTCATGATATTTCAAATATTGTTCTCACTTGTTTGAATGTTTATTGGTGAGAGAGAAGTAGAAAACATATACAATTCTTTGCGGTTTTGTTCGGAACCCTGGCTCCTTTCAATCTTTGAGATTCTGAGAGAGAGAAAAAATATTAAACAATTTCAGCAAGTCATGAAAAGACAAAAGATAAAAATATTTATATATGCAGTACAAACAAAAGATTCTTGATAATGAGAAGTCCTGAATGCAAATGGACATTTCCATATTTTGTTGTTGCTGTTGAACGAACTGACCGCAAGTAAAATATTTGTTCTGTCCCGCTTGATCAGTAAAAGTAACTTTTCTTCATAGGCGATTTTTGCCTTTGATTTCAATACCTCCGTCCACCTCCCAGCTTTTTCTCGTTACCTTGAAGTTGTGTTATGCTTCATATTCGATATTCGAGAGATAGACAGGTAGATAGATAGAATGTATCTGATGTTCCTGTTTCTTTTTTTTCTCGATTCTGTATCCTGCCGTTGGCAAGGAGATGAAAGTAGTTTTAAGATATCCATAAAACTAAACTCAGGGATTTAAATTTCCCAAAGGGGCAATAATATCTTCAAGTAGCAGGTTCGATGCTAATACCCCGCGCATCGCAATCAGAAAAATCAAACTGTGTGATATACCCTGAAAGGCTTTTGTATGCTGAAAATCAGTACCTTTGGATCAGACATTATAAAAGAATAACTTGGTAAGAGAAAGGACTAGTAGTTAGTGTGGCAGTTGTATTCTTAATGCTTCATGCAAATGGTGGTCCTAAAGTTATCTGCTGTAACTAATACTCAAGATCATAAGGAAATAGCTTTAATAAATACGATTAATACTCCTAATATTTTATCATTTACTCACGTTTAATTTATTCATTTATGACATTGTTTAATTCATCTTTTATTTTTCAGTAAAATATCTCGTTCTGTATTTCAAGTGAATGGCCCATGTGGGATTCTTCCATATCGACACGGTTCATTTTTGCGTAATAATACTAATAATAATAATAATAATAATAATAATAATTATTATTATTATTATTATTATTATTGTTATTACGAAAGCTACCAATATTTGGTATGAAAATAACGAATATATGTAATAACTTAGGCATCCCGCAATACAAGAAGGTTTATACCTTGTAATTTACAACAGGTTCCGAAATTCTATCACATATCAGACAAGAAACA
>NC_087202.1:14919843-14924843 GCF_015104395.2 Macrobrachium nipponense
TGCAACCTTGTTCCATATGAATACGGTTCAACCACTAATTAATAATAATAATAATAATAATAATAATAATAATAATAATAATAATAATAATAATAATAATAATAATAATAATAATAATAATAATAATAATAACCAGGAAACATATGACAATACACAAAGCACTACACCCAAGAGCAAATACGGACAGACTATACATAACACGAAAGGAAGGAGGGAGAGGACTACTAAGTATAGAGGACTGCGTCAACATCGAGAACAGAGCACTGGGGCAATATCTGAAAACCAGTGAAGACGAGTGGCTAAAGAGTGCATGGGAAGAAGGACTAATAAAAGTAGACGAAGACCCAGAAATATACAGAGACAGGAGAATGACAGACAGAACAGAGGACTGGCACAACAAGTCAATGCACGGACAATACATGAGACAGACTAAAGAACTAGCCAGCGATGACACATGGCAATGGCTACAGAGGGGAGAGCTCAAGAAGGAAACTGAAGGAATGATAACAGCGGCACAAGATCAGGCCCTAAGAACCAGATATGTTTAAAGAACGATAGACGGAAATAACATCTCTCCCATATGTAGGAAGTGCAATACGAAAAATGAAACCATAAAGCACATAGCAAGCGAATGCCCGGCACTTGCACAGAACCAGTACAAAAAGAGGCATGATTCAGTGGCAAAAGCCCTCCACTGGAGCCTGTGCAAGAAACATCAGCTACCTTGCAGTAATAAGTGGTACGAGCACCAACCTGAGGGAGTGATAGAAAACTATCAGACAAAGATCCTCTGGGACTATGGTGTCAGAACGGATAGGGTGATACGTGCAAATAGACCAGACGTGACGTTGATTGACAAAGTCAAGCAGAAAGTATCACTCATTGATGTTGCAATACCATGGGACACCAGAGTTGAAGAGAAAGTGAGGGAAAAAATGGATAAGTATCAAGATCTGAAAATAGAAATAAGAAGGATATGGGATATGCCAGTGGAAATCGTACCCAAAATCATAGGAGCACTAGGCACGATCCCAAGATCCCTGAAAAGGAATCTAGATAAACTAGAGGCTGAAGTAGCTCCAGGACTCATGCAGAAGAGTGTGATCTTAGAAACGGCGCACATAGTAAGAAAAGTGATGGACTCCTAAGGAGGCAGGATGCAACCCGGAACCCCACACTATAAATACCACCCAGTCGAATTGGAGGACTGTGATAGAGCAAAAAAAAAAAAAAAAAAAAAAAAAAAAATAATAATAATGATTAATATTATTATTATTAATTTGGGCTATCCCAGTCATCCTATTGACTGATTGGTTTTTCTCACTATGTAAACTGTTTCAAGGATCTTGATTTTGTCAATTAGCGTTAAATCTTTGTCTGATCGTTTTCTATCACTCCCTCAGGGTGCTCGTACCACTTATTATTGCAAGCTTGTTATTGTTTATTGCACAGGCTTCAGTGGAGGGCTTTTGCTACTGAATCATGCCTCTTTTTGTGCTGGGTCTGTGCATTACTGAATACTCGCTTGCTATGTGGTTAATGGTCTCGTCTTTCATATTGCACTTCCTGCATATGGGTGCGATGTTATTTCCAGCTATTGTTCTTTGGACACATCTGGTTCTTAGGGCCTGATCTTGTGGCGCTGTAAGCATTCCTTCTGCTTCATCGCTGGCCAGTTCTTTAGTCAGTTCCAATGCATCGGTTTGTCATGTCACTCCTCTGTTCTGTTTTTCATTCATCTGTCTGTATGTTTCTGGGTCTTCTACTGTTATCAGTCCTTCTTCCCCTGCACTCCTGAGCCACTCGTCTTCACTGGTTTGCAGGTATTGCCCCAGTGCTGTGCTCTTGATTTTGACGCAGTTATCTATGTTTAGTAGACCTATCCCTCCTTCCTTTCGTGTTATGTATAGTCTGTCTGTATTTGCTCTTGGGTGTAGTGCTTTGTGTATTGTCATGTGTTTCCTAGTTTTCTGGTCAATGCTGCGGTGTTTAGCCTTCGTCCACTCCACTACTCCTGACCTGTATCTGATTACTGGTACTGCCCACGTGGTTATGGCTTTCATCATGTTTCCTGCTTTGAGTTTTGAATTAGTATCGCCTTAATCAAGTCTCTGCTTATATTCTTTCCTGATCGTGTCCTTCATCTCTTGGCATTTTTTAACCTCTCCTATTAATCCCAGGTATTTGTATCCTGTTTCAGTTACTATGTGATTGGTGCTATTTCTGTCGGTCAGCCGTATCCCTTCAGTCCCTGTCACTTTGCGTTTTTTTTTTTTTTATGTTGACCAAGGTGCAATTTTTTATCCCAAATTCCATCCTATTGTCTCCAGGTACAATCCATACAGTCTGGATTAGTGAATCTATTTCCTTGATGAGATTTGGTATACCCAGCATCCATCTTCTGCAGTACTTCTGTATGGGAATCATGGCTGCTACTCCTGATGTTAAATTCTATTAGTCTTATCCTAGAGCTTGTAAGTACTGTATTTCAGTTGTGCATTGTATTTGTTAGGAAGCTGATGGTGATTTCCTTTTCGCCATCATTTTCAGGCTTTCTATTAGCCATGTGTGCGGTGCCATGTTGAGGGCTTTCTTGTAGTCACCTTCTGCAGTCTTTCTGTTGGTGGGGGGATGGTGTTGATATCCTCTAGAATCTAGATAGTTGTATAGCCTTTCACTGATGATACATGTTAGTAACAGGTTGGCAGGTGATAGGCCTGTAGTTTCTCGCTATATTTCCTTTTGTTTTTGTCTTTCTGTACTAAGGTCTTCCATTTGGCCGCATGGTGGTTTGTGATACAGTGGTAGAGGCGTTCTGCTATGCGTGGGTGTAATCTCTTAAAGTTTTTGAGCCAGTCAGGCGCTTAATATTCCAGTTGTTGTATTAGATCCTGATCCCAGGAAGTTAAATGAAATGCTGATGTGTATTTTAATTAGATATGTCCCAAGAAAGGTCATCAAATTTGGTTTGATGATACATGTAGACCAGCCTACTATAACAAACAGACCAAATTTAACGCATGGAAACAAAATCGTTCAAATGCAGATTGCACCATTTTTGTTGAGTCTCACTGTGCTGCAAACAGAGCTTACCATACCGCTGAGAGAAATGACAATAATTCCTCGAAGAGGAAACATGAAGGAATTACTCAGCCTCATCTGTGGTGGACCAAATTAGCATCTTCTGTCTTTGGGTCATACTCGTCTTCCATTCCACCACTAATAAAAGATGATGGCAGATTGGCTACTGGCCCTAGGGAAAAGGCTAAACTGATTCATCAAGCTTTTGAAGCTAAGCAGTCAGCTAAGGATGGCCCTTTCCCTAATAATCAATTATCATCCTGAACCTATTCCTACAAAATTTGTTTCGCTCCAGGAATGTTAGGAAAATTCTGGATAATCTTGATAGCTGAGGTGGAGATGATCCTGATGGTTTCTTCCCTTTGTTTTCTAAATCTGTTTCTAGAGTGTTGTCTCCCAAGACTACTAGATTTTATAGATTTTTATGTTGACGTAGTATCTTTGCAGATGAGTGATATAGTGCCTGTTCCAAAGAGTGGCATATCTGTAGACTACAGTAACTACAGGCCAATCTCTATTCTTCCTGTGCTCTCCAAATATGCTGAAAAACTTATTTTTAAGCCACTATTTAAGTATGTGGAATCCAAAGGATTGTTAGCTGATAGTCAATGTGCACACAGGAAGCTGATGGGTATCTGCGATGCTCTTTTAGACTTGACATGCCATTTGCAAGAGAACCTTGATAAGGGTTTTAAGTGCAAAGTAATTCAGATAAATTTAGTACTGCTTTCCATTCAGCAAATCACAAGACATTTATAAACTTCAGAATCTTACAGTGGGTGGATGTTTTAGGTTTACTTCAAGATTTCCTTACAGGTAGGCAGCAGCGTGTTGCTGTGGACGAGATCTTTATTGAACCAAGACTTATTGTGTCTGGAGTTCCACAGGGCAGTGTTCTCGGTCCACTATTATTGTTATTGTATACAAGTGTTATGCTTATTGGCCTGGAGAACAAGATTGTTAAGTATGCCGATGAAGAAACACTTGCAGGTGTAGTAAAGTCTCCACTTAATAAAAATGAAACTGCCCTCAGCCTCAGTCCGGACATGGATCTGATGAGGGAATGGTGGTATGAGGCTGAACTCAAACTCTAATCAAAACGAAATCACAATTGATTAGCAGATCTTATACAGATTTCCCACCTCTTCCTCCCCTTCAGGTGGATGGAAGAGAAACGTCTAATGGAAGTTTCAGCAAATGCAGCACGAAAGTTAGTTTGTTCGTAAGGACTCATATATTTATAACAGTGATAAAATCAATGCAACATGTTGTAGGTCATTTGTATACTTCCTTTACTAGGAGATTGTTCTCTGGTCTGGATGTTAGCTTTTGCGAAGAGATTTATCTCTTAGATAAAGGTTTCGTGGTGGTAGGTTTCTGTTTCCTAATATTTCAACAGAGATCTTTCACATTCACAACTGATCTCTGATTCCCTTCATCTGCCGAGAGCAAAACCAGATTCGCTGATCATCAGCACCAATATGCAGTAAGTGTTCTTTGTTGTCGAACTTCTCAGTTCCAGAGGACCTTTATTCTCCACACCGTTAGACTGTGGAACAACTTTCCAGGGGTCGTGCAGTTGGAACTTCAAGCGAAAATGCAATGCACTACTACCCTTAAGGTATTATTCTGGCATTTTAATACATTTTTAGCTTCATCTATTTATTAATTTATGTTTTCTTTTGTAATAAGTGGGATCCCTTCTTTCTGTTTTCCCCTGTACTTCCTCTTACTTCTTCCTAAAGAACACCATAGTCTTTGGAAGTTTGAATTTCAAGTCAGTGTCCCCTGTGGGCTTGTTCCATGTAAATAGGCTTCATCCGCTGAAAACGCTGAATAATGATAATACACACACATGCATATATATATATATATATATATATATATATATAAATATATATATAATATATCATATATAT
>NC_087202.1:14929843-14937343 GCF_015104395.2 Macrobrachium nipponense
TGTGTCTTATACGAGGCCAAAGGTTATTAGAATATCTCTTTGTTTATTGCTGCCTTTTTTTTAAAAACTAGAGGATGAGGTTTCTATATTGGTACTTCAAACTTACCGGGTCGTTGAGGTTGTAGGGAAATGAACAGGAATGAAAATGTATATAAGTATTCACAATGAGACGTTGATACACATGCCCATACATACATCAGTACTTCTTTCATGCGTGAGGCTTGTGTTACATGTAAACAGAAGAGGAAAGGACAGAGGGAGGTAGACGGTGAGACAGAAATTGTAACACACTAAAAAATGTTTTCTGAAACATGAGGTGATTTCATAAACGATCATAGTTCTCAGCTAACATACAGAGACGAACATTGATGAAGAGACACCAAAGAGTTTCTAAAAGTATGTCACTGATTTTATACTCGAACGATCCGAAACTGACAGAAAAAAATAAAGAAAAGGGAAGAGAGAGAGAGAGAGAGAGAGAGAGAGAGAGAGATAAATTTACTATTCTCATTATATTTGTATTTTCTTACGCCAAACCAGAAACTTCCTTACACAAAGTAGAAGAGAGAGAGAGAGAGAGAGAGAGAGAGAGAGAGAGAGAGAGAGAGAGAACGTCATCGTGCAAGCCCACATCTTTTCTCCGACCAATTCTTCGATTTATTTTTTATCACATTTTCGAGACCAATCGGCGCTAACTTTCCTGATAATGGTTACTGTACGGGAAATATATTTGGTCCCAATCTTGCGAAGTTTTCCGGCAAACTTACCCCGAACACCTGAGAAAATTTTTCGGGAAAACTTCCTCTGAAAACCTGTGGGAGGCTTTCCGCCAGTTCTAGGAGTTAAACATGTTGGAGTGCTGTAGAGATGCTGACTAAGAGTCCCAGATTTGTTTAATCTCTTTTTTTATGGAAGAAATATGAGAAATTTATTTCTTTTCTTATTTCATTCTGAATATTTGTACAAATCAACAACTTCTATTCTTCCCTCATCTATGTTTCCAGTCGCCAATCCATCGTCTTGGTTTTCATTTGTCCTTCTCTTTTGCTCACCTTTGCTTTCATCGTTCTTCCTTGAAAACAGTCAGTAACCTTTTCACCAGTTTCTGTGGTTTCTCTTTCCAGTCCCCACTGTGTTCTGTTTTTTTTTATGACAAAAATATTTGGTAGATATTGAACACCCAAGGAAACAGCATACCCTTGTCTTCGACCACTTTTACACCAAACCAGGCACTCTCCCGTCTTCATATTTAATCATTTGCTGTGATTCTACCAAGAAACATTATTATATTGGCCCTCAATAACATATCTTCCTTAGTGTTGTCATAATGTTTTCTAGTTCCACGTATACCACATACAACTTTTCCCCCTTTGTTTTCAAACTTCTCATACCAAACACTCGTCTTCCCTTACTATCAAAACAACACTGTTCTTTCCGTATCAACTCTTCTGTCATTGCTCATACTCTCCCAACTGAAATATTATTATATACACACTCCCTGATATACGATTTGACGTCGTACTCCTATCATTCTTACATTTTACATACAATCTCCTCTATCTTTACATAAAAGCACATTTGTTTATTCACGCGTCCTTAGGAAGCCTCCTTCCCCCAAGCATCCTTACAACCCCTCACAATGATGCTTCGTTCCTTAATGAATAAACGACTCAACCGTATTTCCCTCGACGGTACATTCCTCAAATTCCACGGTAGATAATGTCTAGAACACCGACACCGACAGGTAGGATTTCGTAAGCAGCACTCATATTCATTGTACCTATAGTTTAGCTGATACCCTTTTAGTACGTTTACGACAGTAGTTTCCAACTTTTTTGTACCCGTGGCCCATTTTTAGCATCCCAAAATACTTATGACCCACTACCCTTTAGAATTGTGTATTGATGATAGTAGAATAATTATAAAGCATTTTCAGAACACTATTAGTTTTACATTTTCATTTATGGAATTATTTTTGATAACACTTTATTAGTTATACATTATCATTTATGAGCTTAAACACTGGCCTGTATTTACTTTATATAAATCATCTGCATTATAATCAGAATTCAAATTACACTTTTTTTTCACTTATGAAATTAAGCACTGGCCTGCATTGACGGGAAATAAACCAATTTTGAAGATGTCCGTCTCATGGACCCCTCAGAACTGCCCATGCCATGGCCCACAGGTTTTCGAAACCACTTGTTTAGAATGAGAGAGAGAGAGAGAGAGAGAGAGAGAGATTCTACTAGCTTAGTGAGGTTACGGAACCCCAGTGTGTGTTCAAGGGATTCCTTTGTCCAAAGAGATAGGAGGGGCTTAGTTATTGTAATGTCTGCCACATATGCCGCGTTAGCGTCAAGGGTGCTGGTAACTAAATTAGGAAATGTGTTTGACACGGATTGAATTAGGTATTACTGTTTCAGGTATCAGGAAATGATATTGCACTGGCCTATGAAATATTTTTCTGTTAGTACCCGTAATGCTTGAGAGGTTATAAAGGTAGTTAAGATTTTCATAGATCCTTAAAAACATCGGTTTCAGCATCTTAATACATTAGTAAGATAAAAATTAATGCTTCCTAAATTATCAATGCGTCAGCATCCAATATATTTTCAAGGTTGAAACTGTTATGATATCCTGTTCCAGTAGTTATGAGAAAGTAGGTTATTTTCTTATTATTTGTTATTATACAATATTTCTTTATCTGCCTCCTGGGACCTGTTAATCAGGAAGTAAATTCGTGTTAAATTACTGAACTTATAGCCTCTTGCGGTGGCGGTGCGGTCTAAGGCCTCACTGTGCGTCCTGGATTTGTAGGTGTCGATGGTTCGCGCCTGTGAGCCGACAAATCTCTTATCGAATAAAAAATTTCCCTTCAGTTAAACATATATGAAAATATATTAATTCCGAGGTAGAGCAAATTAGGTATTAAAGGACTTTTTTAGCTCGATGTATGTATATGAATCACGGTAATGTGATATGACTCATATAATGGCTATGTGCGGACAAAAGCACTACAACTTTACCGAGGTCGAGGTGGGTTGATGCAGTCTCCAAAGCAACGAATACCTGAGAGCGACAGGTATTTGTAGGTGAGAGGCGGCATAAACTTATATCCTCTTGCGGTGGCGGTGCGGTCGAAGGCTTAACTAGGTGTCCTGGATTTGTAGGTGTCGATGGTTCGTGTCTGTGGGCCGTCAAATCTCTTATCGACTAAAAAATTCTGCTTCGGTTAAACATACATGAAAATGTATTTATTCAGAGGTAGAGCGAGCGAATTAGATATTAAAGGACATATGTAGCTCGATGTATATATATATATATATATATATATATATATATATATATATATATATATATATATTATATATATATATATATATATATATATATATATATATATCCAGGTTGAATAGGTATAGGCATGTCTTTCGCAAGTATCGTTTATTACGCCAACGTTTCACATCACATGATGCATCGTCAAGTCTGGAAATTATACACTATAAATACTAAAACATCACTCATAAAAAATCTAAAAAAGCACAAAAAATATTTGAAATTTACAAATAGAAACAATTAAAACGAGAACTCGAAAGGAACACCTACCAAGGTAAGAGTTAAAACGTGACTAAAAAGGCTGAGAGAAAATAAACATAAGAAAGATGACTAAAACGAACATGGAGAGTAAACAAACAGGCAGTTATGCTACGAAAATGAGATAATTCGGGATTGGACAATCTGCACCCTGTCCTAAAGCTGACACCTTGATGGGAGCAGAAACGTACCCTGAGAAGTCTCCTCGTACAACCAACGTAAGTTCCCAGACTACATCTGGGACAGGTATATTTATAAACGATGTTGTATGTCAAGGAAGAGCTCAGTCTGTCCTTCACTTGAAAAAAGAACGTATATTTAGAGGATTTCGTGAGATCAACTTCAATTTAACTGCTGGCAATTCATTATGAATAAAATTACTGAATTTCTTTTTAAAAAGGAACTTAGCATAATTACATAATTTTAGAGCGGTATATATGGGAATAGGCGGTTTCATTTTTGTGGTTAGGAGCTTATTAAGGACTCTATGGAAATAGTGGGATGGAAAACAATTGTTGCGGAAAAAATTTGCGAAGAACTCTACTTCTTTATGAAAAGCTGACCAGGTGGAAGTCAGAAAGTACGCCCTGTGGAGGAGGGTAGAGAGAGAATTCAACTTGAAATTTAAATTGCATGAACTATAAAAATTGGTGCCCAACCCTGTAAAAGTATTTTCCCTATGAATGCTGGTTTTAAACCCAGCACCTTCCCTAGTGACACGTACATCGAGAAATGATAGAGAGTTGTGAGTTTCTTTATCTACAGTAAACTAATATTGGGGTGTTGAGCATTAATGAATTCTAAAAAGGAGTCGGGGTTAAAATTGCGTTTTAACAAGGCAAAGATGTCGTCTACATACCTCTGATAAAATAATGGGTGAAAACTAAAGGGGCAATTGTCAAATACTGTCTCCTCCAGGGAGTTCATGAAAATATTGGCGAAGGTAGGGCCTAAAGGGCTTCCCATTGCCATCCCCTCCACCTGTCTGAAACAAGAATAATTAAGAATAAAGACTGTAAAGGCATGTCTTTCACAAGTATCGTTTATTACGCCAACGTTTCACATCACATGATGCACGGCCAATTCTAAAATTTGCTTAAATAAGTGTCTATTAAAACCGTTAAAAAGGGAGTCGGATAATGGAAAAAGTTTGTTTAGTATGATCTCGAACATTAGAGAACAGGGACTCTACGTCAAAACTGACCATAAAGAGGTCGGAGTCCTGTATTAGGATATCCTCCTTGAAATCAGCAGCGCTTTTCACGTTATAAGCATTATTGGTGAGCGGTTCCAACAATGGAACCAGATACTTACCAAGTTTATAATTGGGCGCGTTTAATGAAGACAGTATAGGTCTGAGTGGTACACCCTCTTTATGAATCTTAGGAAGGCCGTACATGATCCTGTATGTAGAGCCTGTAACGAAAAGGTTTTGGAAGGTGTTTTCCTCTATGATGTTTGTCATGTTTCAGTACTCTGAGGAACCTATTAATTCTGTCTTCAATTTTGGTAATGTTTTGTAAATTGGGCGTACCCAATCTCTGGAATCTTGATGTGTCATTGAGAATTGAGTGCATTTTATGAACATAGTCCTGCTTATCTAAAATTACAGTTCCCTTACCTTTGTTAGGTCGCGCTATAATAATACTTTCGTCTTTGGCCAATTCCTTCAAAATGCGTAAATCCTCCTTTCTGAAGAATGGAGCCCATCTGGTTTTAAGGTTGTTATGCGCTTGGTGGGCTAAGGCTGATAGCTGAGACCTCAAGTACTCTGCGTTATGACAAAGAGGCAATTTCGATATTTTCTGGAACAAAATTTCTAATGGTAAGAAGAACTGTTGGAAGTTGGGTTTATAACTTGGGAGGCAGAAGTCCAATCCTAAAGAAAGAAGAAACTCTTCCTTTTTCGATAAAACCCGCTTGGACAAATTAAAAACAGAATTTATATTATTGTTAAAAACAGGAATGGGCAGGCCTAAACCTTGTAATTTCCTATTGTGTCTAGTCTCCACGTTCTGAGTAAAAATAAACAGGGTATTATCAAACAGTTTGGTAAAAATAAAATGATCAATTAACGTTAATGAACCTTGTGTGATGGATTTGTATTCAGTAGTTAACTTCTGGAATTTCTTTCAATCTTTATACTTTGAATTTAACTCAATATCTAATAATTTTGCAATCGTGTCATGGAAAAATTCTGAGCGATACAGTGAAGATTTGTAGATTTTAAATTTCACGAACCTAGGAACAATATTATTAAACTGGCAATATTGAAGAAATCTGAGGTCCAATTTAGTCTTTTTCAGGTTTTTAGTATACTTTTCCAGAAGGCGGCAACTGTTTAACAACTGTGAGCTGTATCTTGTCCTTATTTTTTCGTGGAAGTTGCTAATTCCTCGAGATCTCAATCGGAAGATGAATAGGAACACGAAGAAGAAGCTTTCAAACAGCATGATGTCCAGTCCTTGCAGTAAGGTCCCATAAACAGAAGAATCATTGGGGTGGCAGACCCGACCAACATCCAGGTTGAAGAGGTGAAGACATGTCTTTCACAAGTATCGTTTATTACGCCAACGTTTCACATCACATGATGCATCCCCAAGGCTGGAAATTATATACTATGAATACTAAAACATCACTCACTCATAAAAAATCTAAAAAAGTAAAAAAAATATTTGATATTTACAAATAGAAACAATTAAAACGAGAACTCGAGAGGAACACCTACCAAGGTAAGAGTTAAAAAGTGACTAAAAAGGCCGAGAGAAAATAAACGTAAGAAAGATGACTAAAACGAACGTGGAAAGTAAACAAACAGGCAGTTTTGCTATAAACAGTTGTGGACGACGATTGGGTGTTTAGTGTTGGTACATTAATTTTTATAAGAAGTGACTCCAACACCATCAACTCTTACCTTGGTAGGTGTTCCTTTCGAGTTCTCGTTTTAATTGTTTCTATTTGTAAATATCATATTTTTTGTGTGCTTTTTTAGATTTTTTATGAGTGAGTGCTGTTTTAGTATTCATAGTATATAATATCCAGCCTTGGGGATGCATCATGTGATGTGAAACGTTGGTGTAATAAACGATACTTGTGAAAGACATGCCTTTACCTCTTCAACCTGGATGTTGGTCAGGTCTGCTACCCCTATGATTCTTCTACACACACACACACTCACACACACACATACACACACACACACACACACACGCGTGCGCATATATATATATACACATACACTCGCAGGCATGCAAACACACACATAATATACATTATATATATATATATGTATATATATATATATATATATATATATATATATATATATATATATATATATTCACACACCACATATATGTTTTGACTGTATACTGAACTATTTTCAACCTTTCAATAAGCTAAAAAAGATAGATCACCTAAAGATTTGAAATGAATTGGTTTGTTGATCCTCTCCCGATTTTCAGATTCAGTTCAACCTCAATATATTTTTCTTGATCCCACTAGATTTATTCAAGATCGGTTTCGGTGAAGATGACAACTAGATAGTGTTCCAGATTTGAAGCTAGAACCAAGGAAAGAAATAGTCTTTTACCCAAGTTTAATGCATCTATGTTATACAAGTTGCCCCTTACACTTGGAAAGAACCCAGCAGAGCAACCTCTTCAAAAGGCCTGGAAAGCAGCAGCCCTCTCTCAGAAGAAGACCAGACCTCTGCGAGGTCAGACCCTGGCCCCTTACCAGACGCCACTGCCCCACCCCCCCTCCTAGGCCTGGCTTTCCCATGCTTTGGGAAGCCCAAGTATATTTTAAAAGTCCAGTGTCGAGACTTCAAGTAGAAGACAACTAGCATCATTACTAAGGTACTGTAAGGGAAATTCCATTTCAACCAGGGAATTGTTT
>NC_087202.1:14942343-14952343 GCF_015104395.2 Macrobrachium nipponense
AAGTAATAAGATATAAAACAATGATATTGGTAAATAATAGTGATGGCGTGATATATAATGATACAGTTTTTCACTTCATCTCTTTAAGATACTTATGCTACAGAAAATACTAATGTACTCTGATAATTGCATAGAATGAAGATTAACATCATAAAAATCATATTTTAACTGATAAAAAATTTCATATATGAATTGATAACATTATTAATGTTTATGCTGATTGATTCGTTGATTTTTATGCTAAATGTTATATATCTGATTCACTAATCAATATACTAACTCATATATAACTGCAGATATTGGTAAGATAAAAGGTAACAGATTGATTATAGGCTACCTGATTTGTTTATACATATGTATATGGATTCATAAAATTATGATTAATATATGTGCACTTTGAAATAGATTCCTATTGCGTACACGCAAAGATATTATTAGATTCTGGTTTTATTTATGATCATTTATATAATAGATTCCTATTGCGTACATGCAAAGATATATTTCGACTCTGTTATTTATGATCATTTATATATATGATACATGATACTTTATATATATAGGATACATGACCGAGGTTATACTACTTCACTTTTAACTAGCGTTTGAACAACTTTTCGTCCATTACACAGTTCCAGACAACCACCTATAGCCAAATGAAACGGCCTATTTCACAGGGCTAAAACAAGGGGAAAATTTGCCTGGGCGGGTCCAACGTTCTATTTTGCGCTCATACTTATTCTCTGCATCCTAAGCTACACGATTACGTTCGCGATGAATAAAAAAAAAAACATCCCAGCACGAGTCCTTCGCCAGCAAAGTAGAGTTGAATATCCTTCGGGTCGTAATTTGTCGGAAGTATGTCCCTTTCGTAGTCGATTTCCGACAGTAGCCGGAGCGTTCCGCATTAAAACGAGATTAACGACGAGATACGGTGTCGGTCGAAGAAGTCCATGATGGTGCTTATTCCTTTCACATTGTAGGCGGTTGTTACTCGACTGCCGTCGTCCGCAGCGACGAACGATTTTTCGAAGTTGCGATGTGAAACTCTCGTACTGCAGGATACTGTAACAGGTTCCATTAATCAGCCTGCAAGTGAAATTATACTTGTCACAAGGGCAAAGTAAATTCAGACGACATCCAAATACAGGGGAGGGGAGAGAGCCATTTAGACCAAACTTAACCCACATGAATTCGCTGATAATTTGGAATTCAAAAGAGTCCGCTGTACAAACTTTTTTATCCATGGCATTAACAATGAACAGTGAACCTATCCAGGTCTATGATGACTGTAAAAATATCCATAATTATAACAAATAAACAGATATCAATACAAATCCCAAAGAAAATTCGATATTACTGGTAGTAAGTTACTAGACAAAGAAGTGGAAAACGGAGCTATTTGTAAGATTGCCAGGCAACATAAGAGTCAAAGAGAATATTAATCATGATTCTATGTGCCCTAACAAAAGTTTCATATTCAATTTTCTCGCGCGCATCCTCTGAGGTTAATTTTTAAAAAATTTTATTAATAGGTAGGAGATGCAACGAAAAAAACCCACTATGTAACTAATTTCTAAATAAACTTTGGGTTTTTCAAGAAAATGTGACATTTTCCCATGAATGTTTTACTTGAATTGTAATAGGCTAATGTTGCAAGTAAATATTTCATATATACATATCTTGATACTTCTAAATGTCTATGAGGTTCAGAAAAAAAAATTAATTCATTTTGTTGTTATAGAAATTCTATTTGCTTATATGTTCATTAATTTTAAAATGATTACAAGTCCTTAACTAATGCATTACACACACGGATAAGAATATGTTATGTGGCCTGTCATGTGACCTATGAACCACATGTGAAGTTCATGAACTAAGCATTCCTTTCTCCAGTCAATCTGCTTTGCAAGCAGAGACGACACACAGATGAAGCCTGTGTAAGCAGATTATTGAGGTTAAAAGGAACAAATGCTGATACGGCAATGATGACGTCGTCACTTGGCAGGAGATTGCTCTCAGCCAGCTAAGAGTTACGTTACTTGCTGTAATAAATACGACTTTAGGATAAATTTTTTGTTTTTTAATACTCGACCCACATGAGAAGAATGTCTGAAAAAAAAACAGTACCAAAATTGAACAATATATTAGTTTCATGTTGGAAAACTGCATGATTATGTTAAACTTAAATATTCCTTATTGAAACTAATGGAAAAAGGTTTCCATACAAATTCATATATATTATTAGCCCTGTATAAGATTCATATAGGATTATTTCATAGATAACATTTTCACTTCTAGACTTCCTGACTTTAAAATCTCTTTTATTTTATTTTATTTATTTTATTTATTTATTATTATTATATATTTTTTTTTTCATTGACTACGAATATCAAATCACCGTGGGACAAGACAATATGTCAGTAGGTTTTGATATTGTGTTTGAACTTTTAGCTTATTTGTCATTACTAAAGCGTTAAGTTAGAGTTCAAATCTTTACGCATATATATTTGGATTATTTAATTAAACCTATGGTTACGTTTTTGCTTATTGATTTTATCGTGATTCCTTTTTTATTATAAATTGTAACCCTTCCGACTTCTTACGGAGTGTATATATTGGCTCCACTTGTATCCATATTTATTTTATTTTTTTATATTTATTTATTTATATATTTTTTATATATATATTTGATAAATTAATGGTTGGCTTGAATATGTGGAAAAGTGATCTAGCGGCGTACCGTATAAGGCTACTTGCGGCATTAATTCTATAGATACAAGATATAAATGATAAAGGTATTTAAAACCGCGAGAACCGCTATAATCCAGTTCGGATCCAACATCACGAGTTGTAACTCGTAAGACATTGACACTTCCTATTTAATTATCCGTTATTCTACCAAACCGATTGACTCTGGGTGATAAAGTATATTATTGGTTTTCTTAATGGAAAGGAATTCACACAACGTGTTAAGGAGATTATTATTGATTTACACCACCCGAGTCACAGATTATTATGTGTTGAATTCCATATTTACTGATTTAGCACTCATAAATATTCGTAACGCACTCAATTGCGGTTTGGTGTTTTTTTTAGTGCTATTAATTCTATATAACCGTGTCAAGGGAACTATTAACACTAAACTAAGAAGTGTTTATTCCCTCTGTCAGACTCGTAATTCTGTTAATCATTCTACGTATATTCTTTCAAGGATTGATTTGGCACAGGATAGGCCCTTAAACTGACAGGTGTCTTAGTGTATCCCTTGTTTTCATGACATGTGTTACAATTAGTTATGTGCTTTTTATATCTGTAAGCATTGTAGGCCAGTAAAACAGTGATTTGGCTTTCTGTGACATAGGAGGGAACCCTGGATGACGGAATGCAACCAGTTTATGACGATTGTTATGAGAGAGATTATTACTACTACCTGGTCATTAGTCCTCTGCTGTGTTCTTCGGGTTTTCCTCGTCACAGACCTACATATAACATTACATTTGATTACATTATTCTGATACACATACTATAAATATACTTTTGCTTTAGGGTTTCTGCTCGAAGTGTTTATTGTTTTTTTTTGCCTAGCCACTGACCCTGTTTCCGTTTCGAAGTGTTTATTGTTTGGTGTTTATTGTTTTGCTTATCGCTGTTGACACTTGCTTTGTTCAGTTTGTAACAGTTTCTGCGCTCCGACCCAGATATTCAATGCTCGCGATCTCTTGGGTTAAGGAATTTTCTTGTTTAGATACGGTTTTTAAACAATAGGCACGGATGTTTCTATATCTTTTAGTCCAATTAATGGTTCTTTGCTGTATGGTGCGGGATTGCGGGATAAGGCGTCAGCTATGATAATTGCTTTCCCAGGTAGATATCTTAACTTTGCTCCAAAGACCTGAATGATCATTTGTCACCGAGTTCCTTTTGGACTGTGATTAAAGCCTTTGAAAAACTCGGTAAAGGACTCATGTTCAGTAAAGAACTTTATCAGGATAGCATAGATTATTGCACTTAAAATGTACTAGTGTTAAAAGATACCTAGGCCCTTCCTTGCCTATTACTGCATATTACTTTCAAAGGGCTTTAGTTTACGTGAATAAAAAGCTATAGGAAAGAACTGTTTATCTATTACTGAAGTAGTACCCCCTTACCCTTGGTCTGAGAGGCGTCTGTTGCAATAAAAAAAAAATTCCTTATTTAAATCAGGGATTTTTAAGTTAGGTGAGCTGCATTATTCCGCCTTTAAGATATCGAACGCCTGTTGATGCTTTTTAGACCATAATAAATCTACGCTCTTCTTCGTAAGATCTGTTAAAGGAGCTGTCATGATTGAAAGAGTTACATATTTCACATACGATTGTAATACCCACTACAGCGCCAAAGTGCTGTATCCCCCTTTTACGTTAATAGGTACCGGAAAGTTATGAATAGCCGACACCTTACCATGGACTACTTTAAGACCTTGACTAGACACATAAAACCTAAATAAACATGTTCGGTTTTTAAAAACTCACATTTAGATATTTTACTCTGAGATTATTTGTCTTTGTCTCTGTAGCACTAGCTCTAGTTTATGTGAATGTACTTCTAAGGTATTAGAAAAGATTACAAGATCAACCATATAAGCATGTAGGGTATCCCTTAAAAGTCCTCCAAACACTATATTATAATTGGGGCGCAACGTAAGCCGGAGGCATACGTTAAATTGATAATGTCCCTGAGTGTGCTGAAAACGGTATATGAGGTACAATCACTTAGGTAATGGTATCAGGTAAAAGCCTTTTAAGTAAGTCCAAGCTGGTGAAAAATTTATTCTAACCTAACAGAGATAAGATGTCGTCGGTACATGGCACTGGAAACTATCGGGAGTCGTTTCCTTGTTTAAGCGACAGTAATCTGCGCAGATACGCCAAGTCCGATCTTTTATGGCATGATGTTTGAGGGAAAAATTATATGGGCTTATTTGATTTCCTAATGACTCCTATTACTAACATTTTTCAACTGCGTCATTTATCTCTATTTTGAAATTTCATTGAGAATCTATACGAAGGTACGTAAATAGCTTTGTTTCCTTAGACCGTGTTTTGTGTTAAATTACATCCGTTTTTTTTTTTTTTTTTTTTTTTACAGAGATCACTCGCTAGTGGAGAAACTTCCTGGTATTCAGATAAAAGATAAAAAAAAGTTTCTGCTGAATCACCTCTGCTTGAATGACTTTACGGATATTACTTTAGATAGAGTATAAGGGAGATTCATCTACGACTGATTGGCGGTGATTAAAAATTAGCAACAATAAAAAATGCGATATTTATAACTTCCGTATCCACGATATGTATACTTTTAGGGCTTTGTTCGCGGAAATCGTTATATTTCAGAATGTCGGGAAGGATTAAAATTTCATTTCCCAGCAAAGTCTTTTTACACGCAATAAGACATTCGAGGGTGCATGCTTCTCGAGATTTTGCGTGCAAACTACGACTGCGGTTGTGGGAGAATTCTGTTGGGTCATTTGAACAATGTTACGATTTATGAGACAAATGTATAGTTCCTTTATATAAGTTATTATTTGATTAACTGTCTCATTTTTGTTCAAACGGATTTTAATATGTTTGAAGGTTTATAGGATTTCCCTTTGATAAACACGCCTTATTTTGCAGGATGTAAGATAATATTTTGTATACCCCTAGATGAATCTTACAATTACACTAGATACAGATCAATGTGTTTTATAACTATAGAGGTATCTGTAAGCGCTCGCTTATCCGGACTTCTCATTAGGGAAGTTCGAACAACAGACGGGGAGTCCGTAAATACAGGATATTACGTGTACTAAAGAAATAAAACAAGATATTCTAATTTTTACGGCGTGACAGTCGGGCTTTATCCACCACTACTTATAATAACTTACGTATTAAAAAAAAAAAACGAAAACCTGCTCTGATTACTTTATACGGTCGTGTGTTTCATAGGAAAAATCCTTTTAATTCAAAAAGATATTGGCATGTATGAACCAACATCGCTTTTCCCCACTCTGCTAGAGTCGCTTATTGTGTGGAATTTGCTATGCTTTGAACACTCGGCAGATTTAACTAACCTTGACCGCTTGACTAGGTGACACAGTCACCGAGTTTGCTTGTTTGATTCTGAACGGGCTACTGTTTCTATTTCTTTTTGTAATAATTAGGATCCTTCTCTTTATTACCATCGGCAACGTATTGTGTGTCTTTAGCATTATGTTGCTGGTTACGTGTAAAGCAACGAATGATGAACTATTAGGAACTGAGCGATTACTAATAAGACAAGTTATCATTACTGCATACAATATTAACTGTTTGTACTTCATTCTTTGCTAAAATTTGAAATAGTGAGGGATCCTGGTCAGCGCATTTAGCCTGATGAAAGTTTTTTACAGACATGTTATTCCTTGCAATCCAGCCATATTTTTAAAGTTAAGTTGAGTCATTGAGGTTCGATATTTTATATAACTCAAAAAACTCAAGGCTAAAACTGCGAGCGGGACTTTGCAAAGGAGCATTTATTGTCATGACCCGAAATAGTGTTACCTCTAATTTATATGGATTTGTACGGGTGTTCCACTTGTTTTTTGTGTGTTTTCTAATCACTACGGTGCTTAACGACCCTATCCATGCATCTGTATAAATACAGACGTCCACTGCGTAAACGCATATTCACTGTTTAATATGATTTGTTACGTAAGGGATTAATAATCACCCAAAATGATAAAATTAACATAGTATATGATTATGATATTTCAGTAGAACTTCTGGAAACAGACACTCAAAGATAAAAACTCGCAGTAGCGAAATCTCAATGATGTAGATAATTTCTGTAAAAAAGTAAGATTAAGAATGTCTCGTAACTTCAGCCATAGGAATAACGAAATTCGACCTGCAAAGGAAACACTCAAAGTTACTCCAAATGAATAAAAAATTGTACTTAGCTTGCTTTTGTGGGAAGTCACGGTGTTCCGATAACGACACACGGCCTTGGTCCTCCTTCTCTATTTAGCGGATGACCTGGTTTGGCTTCAGTTTCCCCCGTGCGCGTTGTTTCGATGATTCGAGCCTTGAAAGATACCGATGCTGCAGACGCGTTCGGTTTTGTTCTTGGAGTGCCGGAAACGCTCACTAACGATGTTTTCTTGAATGATTCTAATGAGAGACGAAGCTTGCGTTGTCGTAGGAAAAAGGACACGTCGGTTTTGTTTCTTGAAGTTATTCACTAACGATGATACTAAGTTGCTTGAAGAATCTCTTGCTTTCGTCGTCGTTAAAGAGTTCTTGTTGTTTTCTGAAGTCGCTCACTAAACGATGAAAATAAGTTGCTTGAAGAATCTGCTGCTTTCGTCGTCGTTGAAGAGTTCTTATATGATACTTCATTATTCTGATGTTTCTTCAGAGAAGTTGTAGAGTTCTTCTGGTCCACTGCCACCAATATTAGGGCTTGTTGCCTTGTATGATAAGGCGCCCTATGAGGTAATGTTAGACTTGCGATAATTTTACGCTAAGTCGGTTGGTATTGCACTTCCATATTCAATGGAGTGTCTGGGGGTTTGTAGATCACTTACGAAGTCGGTATTATCTTGTTGGTTATTACGACGATGTGTTAAACTCATGGTGAGGAGGTTCTTGTAGAAAACACGAAGTATAAAAATAGATATATTCTTCTGAAGTTTTACATGGTGAAGATCAGGTATGATTGTACAAGTCTTCTAATAACGATAGCTTGATCGCTTCTGCCAATGATGATGGCTACTTCTGTTCTCTACATGATAAAGCTTAGGTAAAGAGATACAGGTCTTCTAATGACGATAGCTAACTCTGTTCTGCTTGTCTACCATCTCTGTTACAAGTTATGAAGGAACAGACAGTAGTTCGAACATATGAACATACATACAAATGACATAGTTTCATACGAACACACAATCAAAATGAGACACGCTACAGATCACGTAGGCCGTTTTGAATTATAGGTCGGGGTAGTTGTCTCAAGCAGGGAGCTTGGACTAATGTTTATAAACAATTGAATGACTACAGGTGACGGCATGTTATCTTAGCCTACATACTTATTGCATACGTCATCTTTTAGCGTCTCTAGTCTGATCACATTCCTGCAAGCAATCTTTTATATATATGGACTAACATTCCATATGTTTATTATGTAAACACTTACTATATATATATATATATATATATATATATATATATATATATATATATATATATATGTTTATACAGTACAGTCCCCAATTATGCGAGAATTTAGTCGATCCACGGCCTCGCAGAATTGGAAATTCGCAGATTCGAAACACATACCTTATGGGAATAATTCCATTAGGGCCAAGGCAAACGGCAACTTACCCAGTCAAACTTTTTTATACTACCCATTTTCAATACTTTCTATGTACTATACTGTAATTTTTCCTAATATGAAATTGTTCTTATGGATAAATAAAATATTAAAAGGTTTTAATAACTTGAAAAAGTTTAAAACTATACACAGGATGGTGAAAACTCCCACACATAAACAATGCCACCATTGTGTACAAGTATACTATCATTTCCTTTAAAAAACTTTTTGGATGGAATTTCCTCTACCCATCCTCTGCCAAAAGATAAAAAACCTTCAAACTCCTCTATCTCATCCTTCGTGAAGAGTTCTTCTGCCAAAGGAAGGCTTTGTGAACCATTTGAGACTTCGGGAACTGGCGGATCATGAGTGTCTTCACTCCCGTTAGGCCTAACAAGCTTGGTTTCGAGCGCCTGTCTCAGTTTCTTTGTCCGGCACGTTCACTATGTAATCATTTTCATATAAATTTATTCTATGATAAAAAAAGAACCGATGGTAATTCAAAATTTGATATGAAATTACAATTTCTTAAAAAGAAATGATAAAAATTCAAAATTCAACATGAAATGAGTTGCTTGAAAAGTTTAGATTGAACGACTCTCTCTCTCTCTCTCTCTCTCTCTCTCTCTCTCTCTCTCTCTCTCTCTCTCTCTGTTGATCACTTTTACTAGTCATTTTCATCGAAACCTATTTCAACAATAAAAGAAAATTAACGATCAAATGCCAAAAGTTAGTCAAAACAAGTTAGCCTTGAAAAAAAAGGTTCTTACTTCATGTTAAGCAATAACGGATTCAAGTTGTCGACTGCTGCCAAAATGGAAGTTGCTCCTTCCTTCGTCTTTAAGTTAAGGGCAAACTTTTTAGTTTCGAGAAAATAGGACTTCCTCTTCGACTTCTAAGCAGATGCATACATGATGCGGATGATCAGAATACACTTCGCAGATCTGAATAATACATATGACGATGGTGATGACACCGATCATTCATACACACTGCACTATGACGTCACAAATGCGTGAAGCAGAGCCTTCCGCTTAGCTAATGGTTGAGCAGGAAAGCATTCTCTCGCATTCCCCCTTGGAGGAATAATAGTATTTTTTTCCTGCAAGAATTCCCCCCACCCCTTTTCTCAGATACCAGCAAAACACCCCCCCCCCCCCCACCCCATCTAAAATACTTGAAAAGGCAATAGATATGATACGTTTTGCGGCGCTTGACTCACAGACTTTGAACGGCTTCGCAGATACAGAAAATCTATTTTTGAGAACTAGCGACCGCATAAAAGGGGAATCGCACAATTCGAACACGCATAATTCGGGACCGGACTGTATATACATACATACACACATATATACATACATGTACATATAATATATATATACACACACACACACACACACACACACATTATATATATATATATATATATGTATATAGTATATATATATATATATATATATATAATATGTATATATAGGTGTATACTATATATATATATATATATATATATATATATATATTCATATATTTTTCGTAACCTTCATTGAATTGTTTCCCCTACATGCTGAAATAACAGGAAACACACACATACATTCATACAAGGTATTTCTCGCTGAATACGAAATCCACCCCC
>NC_087202.1:14957343-14962343 GCF_015104395.2 Macrobrachium nipponense
TCCAGCGATAATAGAATTGCCGGCCGACGGGCACGGAACATCGACAGCTTCAATTCCAGGGACTGGCAGTGAAGCCTTAGCCGCCCACCCCACCACCGCAAGAGGATATAAGTTTATGCCGCCTCCCATCTCAAATACCTGTCACACTCAGGTATTTTTAGTTTTGGAGACTGCATCAAACCCACCTCGTCCATGGTAGCGTTGTAGTGCTTTTGCCTGCGCGTAGTCATTATATAAGTCATATCACATTACCGTGATTCATATACTACATATATCGAGCTACAAATGTCCTTTAATATCTAATTCGCTCTACCTCGGAATTAATATATTTTCATATATTATAGCTGAATAAATTCCTCTTCGGTTAAACATATATGAAAATATATTAATTCCAAGGTAGAGCAAATTAGATATTAAAGGACATTTGTAGCTCGATATATATATATATACTATATTATATATATATATATATATATATATATATAAATTTGCAAATATATTATTAGAATGACTTATAATGGAGCTATCTTCATTTTCTTCACATTAGATAAATTTCAAGATCACCTATTCCAGACGTTTTTAATTTGCGCATAATATATATATATATATATACTATATATATATATATATATATATATATATATATATATATATATATATATATATATATATATAGTATATATATATATTTAATTAGTATTCAGAAGAACTTAATTCCTGACGATATTAATATCGTTTCTTGATTCGAGGTAGATTTATCTTTTTATATTCTAATTAAAGTAATATACCAGTATTAGTAAGGGTCAGTATTCCAATCAAAAAGGCTTTACGTTAACATGATTTCATCATCGGTGGGAGATTACTCGTCTCATTTGAAATACAGTTCATTACACCGAACCTGCAAGTAGATGTTTAATCATCCATTAGATTTCTTTAACAGGAATATTTCATTAACATCATCCACATTTAATTAAATAATGAAAACAGTAAACAATTACTTTATGTGCTATTATGACTGATCCAAAATATCTTATTCACTGAAATAAATGATCTACTAATTGATGCTTATTCTTCGATAAATTGAATTTCAGTGGACAAATGTATAGATAGTCTTATTTAATAAAACAATGAAAGATAACAATAAACAATTACATTGTGGGGTCTGTTATAACATGTTTAGTATTTTTCCTTATTTTTATACATAAATAATTACATTAGGGGGTTTGCTAATCAATTGTCCAAAAATCTTTATTCACCGAAATAGTTTAGCATTTTTAACAATTTAACTCAGTAATACATATTTACATTAAGGTATCTTCTACAACGCGTTTTCAAAAAACTCTAAACCAGGAAAGGATTTAGTATATTTATCAAAAACAAACTATTGAATTAAGGGGTTCGTTATAATGAATTGTCCATAACTCCTTATTCACTGATATGATTGCTTATTTTACTTTATTTTTCTCAGCAATGAATAATTACATTATGGTGTCTGTTACAATGAATTTTCCTTATTTTTCTCAACAATAAACAAGTACGTTATGGAGTCTGCTACAATGAATTTTCCAAAACCCTTATTCCCTGAAACGACATACTATTTTTCTCTAATTTTCTCAATAATAAATAATGACATCATTATGTCGGTTGCAGTGAATTTCCCAAAAGCCCTTATTCACCAAAATGTTCTAGTAATTTCCTTATTTTTTTCATCAATGAAAAATATAATTATGTTGCTTGTTACAATGAATGTTCCAAAAACCCTTCTGTTACCAATGAATATTCATAAAAACCATTATTCACTGATTCAATAGCCTTCATTATTTTCCTAAAAAAGTGTGGTTTATATTTGCACCGTTTATTTTCCGAACCAGGAAACAGCAAATAACGAGTTAGCCTTTATCCGGTGGGCCACTTATCAGAGGCAATATTGCAACACCCAATAAACGCTTTTCGGTTTTTTTCAAAATCCCAGCAACAATTGATGGTTCCTTTTTATTCATTGCTTTTAGGACCAGCTGTTTTGTTTTATTGATGGCGAACTTTTTATTCGAATTGTTTTTTTATTACTAAAACAGTTTTGCTGATAATGCTTTTTTAAGATATTTTATTTTGGTCTTGTGATAAAAACAAAATGCAAACTAACTTTATTAGTTTTCGGCTAAAGAAAACGATTGAGATGGCAATTTCTCTGTCCGTCTGCATTTTTTCTGTCCGCCCTCAGATTTTAGAAACTACTTTCGGTTCCAACAACACAAGTCACCACCGGGCAGTGGCTGAGAGTTTCATGGGCCGTGGCTGAGAGATTCATATAGAATTCAACGCTGTACAGACAACTCAAATGCGCCGAAGACACTTCGGCGCATCTTTTAATTGTTAAATTCTTGTTTTAAATAACATTTCCCCTTTCTAAGGGGATGTGCCAAGAAAGTCTCATCAATCTTGTTTCTTAGCAGTTCTTTTAGGAAATGAGGTTGCTAGCCACACACTTTTCCCGGCCAAAGAAGAGATGTCGGTCACTATTTACAACTGGGTGGGTTACCTTTCTTGATGCGCGGACCTAATATATATGAACCGCACCCCGAACCGTTCAAAGTGGGTAATTTGGTCGTCATGTCCAATTTACTATCTTTATTATTATTAATACTCTCAATATACCCCTTTCCTCCTTAGATGGGAATGACCCCGGGTAACCTTATTCCAAGTCTTTGCGGGGGGAGGTTGATGGCCCGACACCTGACCTATGACATCCAGCTTTTCTTTTCTTTTCGTTTCGGTCACATATACAAGTGGTGATCAGAACTGTCATTGCTTAATCAATAAACCACCAGTCAGTGGTATAGCGAGCGAGAGTGTTAACATCGTCATTTTTTCGCTGACTTTACGATATATATATATATATATATAATATATATATATATATATATATATATATATATATATATATAATATATATATAATTTGCTATGTAGTATACGTTTGGTAGACAACCATATTGTTTATACTGGCATATCAGAATCCGAGCGAGTGAATGTGATTTTTCACCAGGTAATTTTTACATGTTACTGGGCTTTTTCAAAGGACATTTCTGGGGTTCTTTATTGCATCAACTTTACCGTTTCGTTTGCAACCGTCATTTAGAAAAGCGAGGGCCCAGAAGCCCTTTTAAGTTTTGCGAATTTCGGATGGGGATTAATCCGCTACAAATTCTCTCTCTCTAAAACTCTTCTCTATCTCTCTCCTCTCTCTTTCTCTCTCTCACATCTTATGATATCAGTCTGGATATTATTTATTCCAAATGAAATGGGTTCGCTATGATATCAGCATGAAATTGTTTGTGCCATAAAAGCTAGCTCGTTATTATATTAATCTTAAACCAATTATGCTAAATAAAGCTAGCCCGTTATGATATTAATGTGAAATTATTAATATCAAAACGTGCTCGATATATCACTCCGAACTTATTTAATGAAGTAAAACTGACTCTTTGTAAAATCAATCTAAAATTACTTATACCAAAGAAAACTAGCTCGTTATGAGATTAGTCCGAAATTATTTTTACAAAATAAATCTGTCTCGTTATAATATCAACCTGAAATTATTAGTGGAACATAAAACTAGTTCGTTATGCTATCAGTTTGAAAATATTTATGCCAAATAAAACTGGCTTGTTATGCTATCAGTCTGAATTTATTTATACCAAATAAAGCTAGCTCGTTGTGATATCAGTCCGAAATTATTTTCACTAATTAAACTGGCTCATATTAAATTAGTCTGAAATTATTTATATCAAATAAAACTGTCTTGATATAGTATAAATCTGAAATTATTTATGTCAAATAAAATTGGCTTGTTTTGATATTAATCTGGAATTCATTATACCATATGAAACTTGACAATCATGAACTCAACGTGGAATTATTTATGCCAAATAAAACTTACTCATTATGACATCAACTTGAAAATGTGTATGCCAAATAATATTGGGTATGTTAATATATATAACGTAGTGTGTGAAGCGATGTTTGTTATGAAAGTCCACCAAAAGATGTTATTTCTACAATGGTATTAAAATGAAAGACCGCGGTATCAATACAATTATAGCTTATATGTTATAAAATATTAATGATTGTGGGAGATGAGCCATTTCAGTCGTATCTGAAAACTTTTTATTTCATTCTTGTGTTTATATTATATTCAAAATTAGAAAGATATGTTAAAAACATAGTAGCAATTCCATTACAGAATTTTTTAGGCTTTAACGTATAAAACAGAGTTAAATTCTATGAGATTTGCTCCGTACTTCAAATTAAGATTAGTTTCTAGATTGAATAACTAGTTTTTATTGGCGCTGTTTAATGAGATGAACACATCTCTTTCTTAAACATCCCACAATATAATAGTATCAACGATTTTTATTCAATTCGCCCTTGATTATTTTAGAAAAGCATTTTCTCTTCTTGACATCCATTTTTTATCGTTTCATTTCGCAACAATTTGTACTTTAACTTTTATTATGATCTGACAATCGTTTTTCATAAGTTTTTTCTTTATCTTACTGTGATTTATATTTGCTTTGTTCTTTTTTGATAGAGCGTTGGAGAAAAGTTGTCTTATTTTATCCAATCGACTTCTTATCATTGGAAATAAGAACACTCAAAAAACCATTTCGTTTTTGTAAACTCTCAGTAACACATTTTTTGTCTTGTTCGGGAAAATACTTCTTGTGTTCTTCTACTGACTTAAGCTTTTCTCGTTGTTTTACTATGGTATTACAATATTATGATATTAAAATTTTTAAATGTTATAATATTAACACATAATATTTAACCAAAGTTTTTTTTTTTTTTAGCTTTTTATGAATACAAGAAGAATTTTTTTTATTGCATTTTAAAACTCTTAGTTGTCCAAAAATAATTTTGTTTATGTATGTATGTATGTATGTATGTATGTATGTATGTATGTATGTATGTATGTATGTATGTATGTACCTATCAAACAAG
>NC_087202.1:14967343-15009843 GCF_015104395.2 Macrobrachium nipponense
CCTTTGGTAGGAAATATTTCTAACACGAATGTTAAAACAATGTTGATTTTATAAACAAATTGAATAGTTTAAATTTGAATTATGATTTTAATATGGTTAGTTTTGATGTTGTCTCTTTATTTACAAAAGTGCCTGTAGATGACTTACTTGAATATTTGGAAGAGGAATTAGAGCGTCATGACATTCCCTTAAGTGTAGAAAATCTCATTAGTCTCATAAGGTTATGTATCAAAGATAGTAAATTTTGTTTCAATGGGGAATTTTTTGTACAAAAGTTTGGCATGGCCATGGGTAATCCCTTATCTCCTGTCCTTAGCAATATTTACATGGAATTTTTTGAGACAAAACTCTTACCAAGAATTTTGCCCCAAAAAGTTATTTGGTTTAGATACGTGGATGATATCTTCTGTATTTGGCCAGTTCACGAAAACCTCCAGGAATTCCTTAATAATCTCAATAATTTAGTCCCTTCTATAAAATTTACTGTAGAGGAAGAAAGAAATTGTAATTTGAATTTTCTTGATGTAACTGTCCATAGAAATGATAGAAATTTCACCTTTTCAGTCTTTCGAAAATCAACTAATATTGCCTCTTTTGTTCATTACTACTCAAATCACCATCAAAATGTTAAATTCTCTGTTTTTTCTGGGATGTTCTTAAGGGCTTTAGCGTGTCTGTAGCCCGCAGTTTATTGACGCTGAAATTAAAACTATTTATGATATTGCATTGAAACTTAAATACCCAAGGACTTTTGTAGATGTGGCATGGAAAAGAGCTAGAAAAACATTTTATTCAACTAATGACAAACTTGAATTTAGTAAACAAAATAACATTCTAAAATTACCTTATGATGATAGGTTTTTAGATATTCCTAGAATTTTAAAGCTTTTTAACATAAATGTTGTTTTCAGTAATATTAATGTCAAGAGTTTAGTAATCAAAAATTCTCCTAAAGATCTTCCAGGCTGCATATATGAAATTCCTTGCAAAAAGTGTGATAAAATCTATTACGGACAGACCGGGAAATCTCTTTCACAGCGTCTTAAGCAACATCAATATTCTGTGAGAACTGGGCAAATATCGAATGCATTATTTGTACATATGAGAGATTTAGACCATCCTATTAACTGGAGTCAAGCAAGAGCCTTAGTCCCATGTAATGACACAGTTAAAAGGAATATCATTGAATCTTGTTTTATCAAGTCAAATAATAGAAATGTTCTAAATTTAAGTCTTGGTTTATTTAAACTTGATGCTTTCATAATGAAAAAAGTTGTAGATAAATATAAGCAACAAAATTAATATATTCAGTTTTTACATGTTTTGGACTGTAAAGATACTTTGTAATTTCGGTTAGGGTCAGAATCTGTTTAAGTTTGTGACCGTGTGATATCCGATAATCCTGGATTATCCCTTTTAATTTTTACCCTTTTGATAATTAACCATCTGGTATTCCTGATCTTGTTTGTACCTGAGGCCTTCCACTCCAATTGTACTTTAGTAGCTCCTTGACGATGTCTGAATAAAGACGAAAGCGCTTGGATTCTTGACTATCATTTCCCGTGGTATTCGCTTATTATGAAGTCACGTGCATCTACTGTGATTTTTTAAGCAGCATATATATATATATATATATATATATATATATATATATATATATATATATATAGATATATACATATATATATATATATATATATATATATATATATATATATATATATATATATATATAATGATATGTATGTATGTATGTTCCTGGATCCTCAGCGGTCACCAGACTCCGCTGATAAATGAGAACTCCGAGAATGTGGTCAGTCATGATAAGTTCTCCAAAAGATTGCATATACATCTGTTTACATAGGTAATGAATTATGACTCTTATAACTCGTTGACTGCTGTGGGTCGCAGCCAGCGGGGTGAAAGTCATTACAAAACTACCTGAAAACAGAGGAAAGAGGCAATATCATAGTTGATGTAAGTACACAGACAGCACGCACGAAATGGATATCTAAATACAGATGTCTGTAAGTGCTACCTCAGGTATGACATAGCGTACTAAAGGCAATTGTTTACGTTAACATAGGTAAGGTATGAGACCGTTCGTTAATTATGCAACACCCGATAATTAGGACGTGAGGGGGAAGTTATGCGACGCCTTTCCAGATGTCACGCGAGATTTGGTGTCAAGGAGGACCCAGGGGGTCACATTCTTTTGGTGGAGGGGCTCGGTCGGCCCAGGTGCTATTCAGGAATGAGATGTGATCTAAAATATTGAAATAATAATTAGATGCTTCAGATTACTTTCATTTTCTTTAATATTTAATCTTGCCATTTCTATGAAATAACAGAAAGAGCCTAATACTCAATTAAAATTGGAGGATTTTGGAAATGAAATATTGGAGAACATTTTGCATTACAATTCAACAATATTCTCAAGAAGGTAAGTCAACCGAAATAAGTCTATATATATATATATTATATATATATATCCTATATATATATATATATTATATTATGTATATTATATATATATATATATATATATATATATATGTATTATATATATATATATATATATATATATATATATAATAGATATATATATATATCATATATAATATTATAATATTAAATATACATATATCTATATATATATACATATATACACACATTATATATATATATATATATATATATATATATATATATTATATATATATATATATATATATATATATATATATATATATATATGTGTGTGTGTGTGTGTGTGTGTGTGTGTGTTTGTGTAATGTCTGTGTGTGCGTACGCATATTATAGATGTGTATGTATATATGCCTCTGAAAGAGAGAGAGAAAGAGAGAGAGAGCTAGCTATATCCCGCACATGCAACTAACTGCTAATATGGATTTGTAATTCGGAATTCGTGACTTCAGTCGTCCCTGACAAGGTCAAGCGCAGCTTGACTGTTTACAAGTAAATAAAGGCAAATGACAGCTTACACGAAGTGAAAGGACATTGCAAGAAAGACCTCATTAGTTTGCAACTCACGTCCGCGCCAGACACTCGGTGTGGCAATGTATTAAGTGTCCAGCCAATAGATGGCAGCACCAGTCACTATTAGCACACGCGCCATGGCTTTCTATTGCTCGAGTCTATACCAGGAGTTCCGGTGGTTCGTTACCCGGAGGCAATATGCATCTGCATTACCTTATTCATGCAATACTCAGGCGCCGACTCATTTGCATACATAATTCAGGCGCTAATTACGATATAATGTTTCGAGTGATTTCATGCTTGCCGGATTACTACTGAGGATTAATGATATTTGCCTGGAAACAGTTTGTTGTTTATTCTGAATTTGCTGGGTAAACAGAAAAATATTTACTAAAATTCTATTGTTTCCGATGGGAATGGGAGGAAATGAAATCGAGGCTAAAACACACAGTAACAGGGTCCGAATATCCTCGAAAGGATAGGAGATAGAAAAAAAAGGTAAAATAGAATAAATACAATGAAGGGTTGAACACGAATTGAAGGATTACTGACATCCAGAGTGTAAACCTGTTAAATTGGAAACCCCAGTAAGATGAATCAGCCTCTTTTCGAGGTTAAGTTCTTGGAAGTTAAGAAGAAATGGATTAGCAACGGTCAGATCCCTCTTGAACGAAATTCTGCTCTCAAAGTCAACCCATATCCGCGCAACTAGGTTGTTTTAGTGATTTTTCATGCATAACATTATATCCCAGGACTTTTATTATCATTATTATTACTAGCTAACATAATAATGTACTATGTATAGAGAAATTGTGTATGAAAATTCGTAAGGTAACTAAGTCTACGGGCACAACCAGCCTCGTTTCACGACAGAACCAGCTCCTTTTCAGGGCATCCCTTCTCACCCCTACCCCCTTCGGAGGGGGCGGAGGAGGTACGGTGAAACCCCATTATAAACCATTTTAGGGGTCCCCACCATAAGCCTGCCAAGTTTCATGCCCATTGGACCAGCAGTTTGGCCTGATTGAATGACAGATGAACGGACAGACATTACGCCCATCATATATTAGCCAGACGATGAACCCTATTTGTATGGAATATGCTTCCAAAGAGAATGGTGTTCATTTGAAAGAATTAACAGGAGGGAATAAGGAATAAAAAGAAATTAGTCACAAGAATCTTGTACACTGCAATGGTGGACATCTAATATGCCAGCCAGAAGGGACACGAAGTATACCAGTCTGAGGGATTACTAGCCCTTATGCAACCAAGCATGCCCGTCTCCAGATGGGGCTGAACTGCTGCGTGTTGGAGAGACCTAAGCCTGGGGCTAAGCATGTTGAAATCAAGGTCCTCCTAGATTCCATCTTCTCCCTGGAAGACCATGGTCTCATTAAGACCACTGATTATCTTCAGCTCTCCTTCTGGTGAAGACTGACAGAGCGGGGATCTCGTGGGAGTCTCTTGATGACGAGAGAAATGAGGGACGTCTCAAAAGAACAGCCAGAGGGAGGACATTATAATCTGTCTAGTGGATAAGAAAGTCGCCTTTGCCCTGATTTGTTGAAACTCGACGATATACTTGGGGATCCCTTCAAATTTCACTGCATCACAAGGAACCCTGTTGATGAGATTAAGAGGGAAGATAACTGAATAATCAAGACAAATAATTAATGCTGCCATAGATGCTGTACACTTATCCAAGATTATGGGGATTATGACGTTGGCTGCATCTATTGCAATGTAAAAACCCACAAGGCCAGCAACCTCCTCTGCCTCATAATAAGCCAATGCCTGACCACAACCTTTAGCTGGCAAAACTTTGAATAAAAATCTTGACTCTATATGCACCCAGTGAACTCTGCGTTGCTTCATCTGTAGAGTTTCGTGAAAGGTTTTGCTCCGTGCCATCCCAGGGCATCATCACGTTGTTGGGTTGTGGAGAGCCTTTTCACCAACATGCCTGTAGATGAAACAATATGGATGATCCTTGATAGGGTCTACAGAGACAATTCCGCCCCCTATATTGGAGGTTCCAGAGGCATCACTGCAGTGCCTGCTCAAGATCTGTATTAAGGAGGCACCATTCATTGGCCAACGGGGGCAAATGTGGATACATATCGATAGAGTAGCTACGGGTTCTCCTCTTGATGTGCCGTTCACCAAATTTTATATGGGGGTTGTCGAGCAGTATGTCTTCAGTAGGATCCCCAGACTAGCAGTATACATATGTTCAATACATCAATGACACCTTCGCCAAGACACAGATGAACTGGAGACACTCAGGTGTACCCAGGAATCAGTTTTCCACTTCGTGTGTGGGAGAAGTGTGGATGGCACCATTCCCTTTTTTGGGTATCCATGTTGCCAGCACTACTCAAGGCTTTCACAAACAGGTCCGCCATAAACCCACTGACATCAGGCTCTGCGTTAACAGTAGTGGTGAATGACGGGAAAAATGTTAATCCTTGGTCATGAATGCCTACATTCGTCATGCCCTCTTTCACTGTACTTCTTGGAATACCACTTCCGATGAGCTTGAACACATTGCCCAAACACTGGTGGATAATGAATATTCTTACCATCGGATTGCCAGGGTGATGAGAAATGCTGTTGGCAGGTGTTATCATCAGGAGAACCACGCCCCTCACTCGGGAGAGTGAGAAAATCACTAGAAAGTCGAGGCAACCCAGAAGAACACCATCAGCTCCATATGTAAAACCACTAATGAACATGAAAAAAGTCGACCTTATTATTTACTACAAGGATTGGAAGACTGCCCAGTACCTCATGAGGAGCAGCCCCGCTGCTAACGACAATCCGATGAAGAGGAAAGTAGTGGTTTACCAAATATCGTGCCCTGAGAATGGATGTTGCCATTCGTACATCAGTGTGACTACAACTCAACTTTCCAAGAGGATTGCCGTTCACTTGCTCGTAAGGAGCACGGGAATTGTAGATGGTGACCGTGCTCCTGCGATAGCAATTTAGCGGCAACCAATGAAAAATCGTTGAAAATATTTTGTGATGTACCCCTGGCTTCATTTGCCTTTAGAGTATGGTAGAGACGCTCGACCGAAACGTCAAGGTAAATAAATAAATGAATTTTGAAAAGCTGCTGTATGTTCTACCTGCTGCTACAAGGAACCTCATTCGGGAAATAGAGAAACTAAAGTACAAACTAAATGGAATCGAGACGTCCATACTGTTTAATGATAATAATAATAATAATAATAATAATAATAATAATGCGACTTTGATTTCTATAGAGAAAAAGCCTCTGAAACCAATATCTCTGTTCGAAATCAGAGCAGTGTACAGTTTTTCCTGTCAGAATTCATAAAAACTATAATTATGGTTTTTAATGTTCTACCACAAATTATCAGAGCATATAATGGTGACAAGGTCATATCTAATGGCTAACTCATGATAATTTTGGCATTTTTATGAAAAAATGTCAAAACTTTGAGGGCACAAGCAAATCTGTTTGATTTATTGATTATCTTGGAGTTCTCAGTAACCCCCGTAAAGCATATGATTCTCATTACAGTACTTGTTTTTATTGTAAAGTTCACTGAATATTATTTAAACGAATTCCAATGTAAATCTTACCTCACATTGAGAAAACATATCATACGACTCTTAATTATCATGTAATAACTGTCTCGCATAATCATAATTGTTAATACACAGCAGTCGCGTTCACTCTTTCCGTTAATAAACATGTTATTATCTAAGCGCACGCGCTGGCACGCAACATCATCGGTGCACATAATCCGGAGCTTGAATGCGAGTTTACTGGTTAATAAAACTCAACCACAGTCAGGTAATTCAAAGAATATAGTTTAATAGGAAAGTGACGAAGTTTATTAATTTCCTTTGAATTTCTAAATTAAGAAGAAGAATATATTTAATTATAGTTTTTCTTTTATCTTTTGAGGTATTTTGAAATTTGTTTGAATAAATAATGCGTCAGGCACCAAAATAGGAAGATTGTATTTGGTTAATTAGTACATTTCTTGATAAGGAAAATTACTTTGTTTGAACAATGAAGCCTTTGTAAACAACTGTTTCTTATAAAAAGTGTGTCGGTAAATACAATTTAGCTTACAAACAGTAAATATAATTGTGCCATTAAAAAAAGTCACATGCGTTTTTCACCACAGACATCGATAATCGAAAATTCGTGTCAGCTCCGGCAGAAATGAATATTGAAATTCACCTGAGGAGGAAAACGTATTGATGATCGTTGTCTCGTTTAAGAATCAAGAAATATGTTTCCTAAGCAAAGAAATATTTCGTGATATTCGCCCAGTACACATTAAATTTATCAAGATAAATTTATTTCAGAAACGACAGTACAGGGAAAGAATGTTAGGGGAAGAGAGGGGAGGGGTGGAGGTAGGGCGTCATCCTTCTAGAAGCTTTATATTCACGTACTTGTTCTGGTACATGAAAACACGATAGCTGATCGCCCGGCTGTTTGAGACGAGTGGGGGCGTTGGCATCAGACCGTTTTACTGAGATGGATGGGAGATGACGATGCTGCGAATTCTGAAAAACATCTGAGATTGATCAGGTGTGCTTGGAGATGTTTACGTATGGTTAGGGTCTAGTTACAGCATTTGTTCGTTTAGGTGGGGGGTATAAGCGTGGCCACCGAGAGGGACTTGGTATAAGGATATATTGATGGTTTGGGCTTTACAAAGAAGTGGTATATATTTGGAAAGTTACTATACATATAAATACGTACTACACACACACACTGTAATTTTGTCTGTATGTGTGCGCGTATGTGTAAAGATACATACATACATAATACATAAGGAAATTGAACTGATAGTTAATAATCACGCAATCAATGGTAATTCTTACCTGAATACTACAAAGTGTGAAAAAAAAAATCAGTCAATCATTCTGACGCCAGTATTCCTGCCAGCATACGCGATCGACTGCATCTTACCCTACCAGTAAATTATAATAACTAGCTTCGTATCAAAAGTCCACACGGGACTACTGTATCGTATAATCATTATTCCTAATATCTAAATGGCGTGTGCTTTAATCTCCTCTTGGTAAATTAGTAAAACATGGCGTGGTAAACAAGAGCGCGTTTTTCTGCGCTTCACGTTATCGATTTAGCTTGCTTGTTTGTCCTGCTCATCTATCAGTATATATATATATATATATATATATATATATATATATATATATATATATATATATATATACATATATATATATATATATATATATATATATATATATATATATATATATATATATATATATATATATATATATATATATAATGTGTGTGTGTTGGTATACTATATATGTTTGTATATGGTACAGATAGGTGGTTAATTGTATGGATATTGATATAGATATAATATATATATGTACATGTATCAGTACATATGTAATCTTGAATTATGAAATAGATTTAAAGTGAAGGAAAAGCGAAACTGTAAATAGCCTCTCGATATTTATCTAATCTTTGCTTAGGCAGGATTTATTAAAACGCACCAATAAATATAATAACTTTTGTTTAATGTTGCAAATGACGTTTTGGATAAGAAAATCTTAAAAAGAATCTTGCGAAAAAGCTTAGGTATATAGAAAAATTAGCACAACAGTGACTGAAATAAATCAGAATTATATTTTAATAAAAAAATAATAGCAAATTGACAAGTATTTAAAGAAACGTTGAAACAAAAAATCGAGTTAATTACTTTAATATACAATGATCAATTGCCTGACGGGTTTTGTAGGTATGGTGTGGATCTCTGGATTAATCCAACCAAGTATGATGATCTACATCCACAAGATATATGACTGATGCAAAAGTAATGTGGAAAGTCAAATACCAAAATATCTTCTTGAACAAAATGGGAAATCGTCAGTTAGATGACTCTCCTTTCGCTTGGTTAAACTTAAAGTTTTGCCTAAGAATTGCCTGGGCTGCCTTGTAGCTGAGATTGCCTTTTTGGCTTCCAAGAGGGAATAAGAAAGAAAACGTAGAATCCATCCTGAAATTCCAGGAATCAATCTTCTTAAGGGAAATTGTTTTGGTTTCTGTTCCAGATCACATGCGGAGTTGCATTTGGCTTTTTGTCTGTGTATTTCTGTGAAGGGTTGATGTTTCGTAAGAGAGAGAGAGAGAGAGAGAGAGAGAGAGAGAGAGAGAGAGAGAGAGAGAGAGAGAGAGAGTATACTAACTCGAGAACAGTAGAAAATCGTTTCCGTAACTGAACTGAAGCTCTCGGATATATATGAAGGAAAGGTCACTTGCTAATATGGCGTCATAAGATTGACATGTGATGGTAATTTGGGTTCACATTCTGATCCTCAAACCAAAAACAAAGCGGTAATTCTTGTCTCATTTATATAATTTTTTTCTACCAAACTGATAAAATGTTCCATCAAATGGACTACAGGGAAATAACAGACACCCCAACTTGCAGGCTGCTGCAGGAACAAGAACCCAGGCTAGCATATGGCCAGCCAAGTCTAAAACGAATCAAGAAAAGTAGAAAAATAGATAAATAAAGAAAACGAGAGTCAGGTGAAGAAACCTTAAAGCATATGAGGAGAACAAAAGAAATATTCGCCAAATCGAACATTTTTTTTCATATGAATGGTGATCTTCATATTCTACAG
Source organism: Macrobrachium nipponense (assembly GCF_015104395.2). Taxonomy (NCBI): domain Eukaryota; kingdom Metazoa; phylum Arthropoda; class Malacostraca; order Decapoda; family Palaemonidae; genus Macrobrachium; species Macrobrachium nipponense. The sequence continues at coordinate 14,977,007 of NC_087202.1, forward strand.
TACATAAATATTCATAATTCTAAGAAATTTCTTACAGTATGGCATTTATCATCTGCCTGTTGAATAATGTTGGTACGAAGTTAACATTAGCAAATTTGTGTTATATTTCCTAATGATATCTCTTGTCTGTAAAACTAACATTTATATTTTTTTCTCCCTTTTGCAGTAATCACCATTTCTTTGTGAGTAATTCCACTTTCTTTGTCAACAACAACGTTAATAAGTACAGAGATCCTGTGGAGATGCTATTATTATTTATCAGCTGGGTGTGAAGTCCTACACTTCGAATAAAATCGATCAAATCGTTTATTCTCTTCCTTTTCATAATTCCCGGCCATTCTTTATGCCTTTTACCCATGTTTACAGAACGAAGGACGTTATACTTCAAGTCAGGAGACAAAAAAGAAAAACCTGTCATTTCTCCGGAAGTTTCTCTTCTTCTATAGCGTGATTTGTGGTGGTTATTGATCAAAATTCTCATGAAAGAAGGATACATACGCCATCAGATTTCTTCCGGTAATTATAGCCATTACAGAGGATTCATGGATACATACGACTGCCATTCGTTATCTGCCCCGTGGTACCAGCCGAAATTGACATAATATTGTGAAGAGACCAAATTCTGTAAAGCTAACTTGAGATAATGTCTCGCTTTAATATCATACAACTATACATGATATATGCATACACCCTTTCCTTTTTTTGCATTTCTTATCTGTTGTTTCACAGAGTTATGCAGTTTTATTTTACTTTTTGTTTAAAACCGCTTTGAAATTCTTATTTTACTTATAGTTTAATGACTGTATATTCGAAAATATTTTTAATAAATATTAGCTACTTCCTCATTTGTTTTATATTGTAAAAATTATTTTTATTCTAGCCCTGATGGTGGGAAAGGATTTCCGAAACGTTGGTGTAATTAAAATGAAGAAATGATTTCCGGTTTTCTCACTTTTTCTGTTTATTACTAAACTTAAGCTCACCAGGAGCGAAAATCTTACAAGGCAAATATCATATATTATTATATGTATATTATATATATATATATATATATATATATATATATATATATATATATCAAAAAGAAAAATATGTATATATATATATATGAAAATAAAATTCTTCTGTTAAAACAGGACACGTCTTAACATAAAAGGCCCATTTAAACAACTCTGGTTTACAGCTAAGGACTATATTTCGGTGGACTAACTTCCACCCTTATCACGTGAAGAATGCACTACTGGATAATTTGGAAGTTAGTCCATCGAAATATGGTCCTTAACTTTAAACCAGAGTGTTTAAATGGGCCTTTCATACTTTATATATATATATATTTACGGTGGACATTGATGCGACTTACCCTATAAAATTATCATTTAAACTAACTGCAAACACAATTACACACTCAATAGTCTAGGTTTATTGTAGAATGCATAATACAATGCAATTTGCATCCCATCCGACAAAAATAATATCTTTTTTAAGCATTAATGCAATTCATATTTTCGCTTTATTTTCATGCAACATGCTATTGCAACACCGTTCCTAAGGCAAAACGACACAAAATGGTGTAAATGATAATCCTGAAAGAAAAAATACCCAGAGGACCATTTATTAATATTCCGAAGTGCTCTCACTGTTATGGAAAATTAAATAATCGTTGCTTGATTATTATAAAGATCATGTTGCGGTTTTAGTTAGAATAATTTTTAATATCAGCAACTTCACCAGTTGAATTTGTCATTAATTAATTTTGTTTTGTTTTGTGCTGCTGTTCAGACGGTAGGATTTCTAACATAAGAAAGTGTCTGTGAAAATAAAAGAATATTGGTCATAAATATTTTCTCATTTCCTTATTTTTCATTGTTTAAGACTGTTTTTAAAAGATAATACTTCACATAAGCAATTGTATAAGTTATTCTTGATAAAAACAATCGCACTGTATGAATCATGTCAAGCAGAAATGAAATTACCCAGGTGAACTGTATAAAATTTACACTTCTTATTAAATCTATTACAGTAACTGAACCTCTTGCAACCATACAGGAAGAATATAAACATATATAATTATGTAAAATGATAAAATAATACAAATGTAGGAATAAAGTTTTGAAAAAAGGGAATCTTATAAAACCAAAATCCCAAACCCCCCTTTTTTTTCAAAGTAGATCATAACAGGGTAAACTGCTATTGAATATGTTACCATATCTCATAACTAACCTTCAGTTTACATGTGCGTATTGCAAGTTGTTACACTTTGGTGTTTTTAGAAAAGTGCATATAGAAGAAAACGTTATTGAAAATCCTCACATAATAATGATAATGAATAATAATAATATCGGGGAAAGGTAAGCATAAGATAGTCTTCAGACATCTCTCTCTCTCTCTCTCTCTCTCTCTCTCTCTCTCTCTCTCTCTCTCTCTCTCAGACTAACCCAGAACCAAACGCTATCACAGAATTACCAAAATTTTCAAAACATCAGCGGAGCAGCGGTTAAGTTAACCGCCCAGTGACAAACACTCTTTTCTCTCTCTCTCTCTCTCTCTCTCTCTCTCTCTCTCTCTCTCTCTCGTACGGAAACGAGTGCAAAATTTGATATGATTCTTCCTTGTCTCTTGGGACAAGAGACACATGGGGGGAGAAAGGACAGCATGGGAGGAAAACTAAGGTAAAAGAACTAATAATAAAAGAGAGAGAGAGCGCGAGAAACCTTCTACCATTTGTAGGCTGCGGCCACAAAGTTAACGAAAAAGTTTCTAGTTGGAATGAAAAGTCTCCTTTCGAAGTTAAACGTTGTCTTCTATTTTATTTTATGGAAGATTGGTTTTGAACTTGTTCTTTGGAGTAGTAACAGTTTATTCCTCTCGCTTTGGTTTGTATTCGTTTTTTAACATTCAAACTCTTAAAAAGAAAGCACGACAAAAACCTACAATTTCCTATAGTACATTTTTAACACCATAATGTTATCAAATAAACTTGAAAGATTCCGGTACGAACATACTTTTAAAAGACAGTCACATGTTTCGAAACTTTAAGGGTGATGTCAGAGACATCTGATTTGAAGGTTAAGCATCATCATCCGAATTAGTTTGAAAGGTCGTCTTGGCGCTTTATTTCGATTTAATTCTTTTTTTTGTAACGTTTTTCGATGCCTGATATGCTAAATCATTTTATATATATATATATATATATATATATATATATATATATATATTATACACACATATATATATATATATATATACACACACACACACACACATATATATATATATATATATATATATATATATATATATATATATATATACATATACACACACACACACACATATATATATATATATACATATATATATATATATATATATATATATATATATATATACATACACACACACACACATATAATATAATATATATTATATATATATATTATATATATGATATATATATATATAGTTATATATGTATAGTATATATATATATATGTATATATATATACGTAATATATATAATTGATATATAATATATTATATATATATATATATATAATATATATTTTTATAATATATACATATATATATATCATATATATATAATATATATATATATCTATCCTATATAATGTATCATAACTATCCAATATATATATAATATATATATGCTATACACCCACACCACACCCACCCCGACACCCCCCCACACACACTAATATATATCTTTCACGATAGTTGATGATGTTATACACGTACTTCCAAAATTACTCTTGAATAAAACGAGAAATATTCTTGAATTACGTTGACAGATTCACGATGTCATGTTGCTATCATATAACTTCTTTTTTTTTAGCCCGGTATATAAGTGTAATAATCGTAGATTATATGCAGTTATTTAATAGCAATATTTGCAAAAGTCATCAGTTTAACATAGGGCTTCCTGTAGATCAAATGGTTTCCCTTTTTTTACACTGTGAGAGAAAAATAATTCTTTTAAGGTAAGAGATTTCTTTACTATGGCGTTGCATTCAATAACCTTAAAGTCTTATGGTAATAGACATAAATGACTCTTAATCATATGTGTCGGTGTTTGTGTGTATGTATATACGTGTGTGAGATTAGTGCTATACATTTTCTATCATGAAAAGTAACAAAAATATAAAATACCTGCACAAACATATCAATGTAGCAATAAAGGAACTTTGAAAAAGGTATTGTTGTAAAAGAATATCCGAGTGCTGCCCACAACTTTTCGAGTGAAAGGGAATGTCTCCCGAGGTCACGTAACCCAGGCGAATTCCATTGATGATTCCGCACTCGAAATGTTCCAAATAGTCTGGACCCCTGGCGAAGAGAAGAAAGGATTTCGCCAACCCAGTTGAGCCCTGTGGTGGAATAGAAAAATGCTTGCTACTTGAAAGTGGGAATCAAAAATAGGATTTGTGATTTTCCGATTTGGAAACAGGGCATAAAATATGTCTTCCATTGTTAGTTGGACGTATTGATAATGAAACAAATGATTTTAGACATTTTTTGTTATTCGCTTTCAAAGGTTCTTGTCATTTAGGCTGTACATTTTCTCAATTATGCTGTACATTTTCGTTTATTTTTATTGAAATGCTCATTTCTTTTCCCTTATTCCCCAGACGGATATATGCAAATATAATGGAGCTGACCACAATAATTTGCAAACAATGCTAACCGAAAGCAACTTTACTTTCTTTTAACAATAATTTCCCTTTCCACAGTATCACACTCCAGCTTTATCATTTAATAAATGTACATCGATAAATTTGCATAATGGCCAGACAGAGACATTCATTAACTTATTCATTTATTCATTCCATCAACTTTCCAGTTCGGTGACCACCATTCGGGGGCTGGGTGCTCGTTGATGCTAGTGACGTCATCATTTCCGCTCCAATCGCAGGAGGCTGCAGTGCGTTCGGCTCAGATGAGGGCTGAGAGGTCAGATAAAACTTTCCTTATGTCATTTGTGTTCCTCCACCTTCGAATATGCGAGTTTTCACTGGTCGAATTCAAAGGCAGATAGGAGCCGAGGAGTGATTGATGTTTTAATAGCATCCTTTGGTATCATTTATTTACATATATGTGTGGGTATGAGAAACGTCCCTTGATTTTAAAAGGAGTTGAGCAGATATCTGGCTAACTCTTCAATAATTCATGTATGCTTGTTTAACATATAGGTGAAATATATTGCTCTTTGACGCTGATATCTCGAGAGCCCTTGAATAATTCATATATGTATGTATGCCTATATGTATGTATGTATGCATATGTGTATGTATGTATGCATGTATGTAGGTGTTGAAATTAAAGTAGATATTTTACGAGGTCGTAAATATGCTATATATGTACGAATAAACAGAATAATATCTAAATATACACTCATCTAGGCAGCGAACTTACTAAAAGTGAACGTACTCAAGTTTCGACTTGATCCCTTTCATATTTTTTATGATATAAAATTTTGTAGACTACCAGTACTGCAATCATTCTAAGATATATTTGTGCTTGAATTTCATAAACAAAATACGTTTACCATAGAATAATCATTATATCTTTATAAGGAAGAATGTTGCAAACGCAGAATGTTTCCACAAGTGTATCAAAGCGCATCACTCCTGCTTAAACAGATTAAGTAGGAAATCTGACATATTTATGCATTAAGTATGAGAACTCTCCACACAGTATTTGTACTGTTTATACGTAAGGATGTACATCTACATACATAGTATATATATATATATATATATATATATATTATATATATATATATATATATATATATATATATATATATATATATATATAAACACACACACATATATATATATATATATATATATATATATATATATATTATAATATATGTATGTTCTATATATATATACATATATATATATATACAATAATATATATATATATATATATATATATATATATATATATATATATATATATATATATATATATATATATATATATATATATAGTCATCAGTAGGGTTACCGAAACTCAGAAGATCAGTTAAAGAGTTTATTATGATACGTTTCGTGTCATCCTGACACATCATCATTCGGTAATATAAAACCAATTCACATTTATAAAAATTATATAATTAAAGTTTACTTGCTATTTTAAAAGGTTTACATAAAATACTAAAGTTATTCATAAAAAACTATTGTTAAAAGCTAAAAATACTAAACTTAATTACAAGGTGACATTAAAATTGACGAAATTTAGGATTAAAAAGGAATATTAACCTTGATCCTAAATTTCGTCAATTTTAATGTCACCTTGTAAATAATTTTAGAATTTTTAGCTTTTAACAATAGTTTTCATGAATAACTTTAGTAATTTATGTGTTCCTTTTAAAATAGCAAGTAAACTTTAATTATATAATTCTTATAAATGTGAATTGATTTTATATTACAGACTGATGATGTGTCAGGATGACACGAAACGTTTCATAATAAACTCCTTAATTGATCTTCTGAGTTTCGGTAACCCTATTGATGACTACATGTTCGCACCTTTTGATATATATAATATATATTATTAGATATATATATATATATATATATTAATATATATATATATATATATATATTATATTTATATATATATATGATATATTGGACCCGTAAAAAGAAAACGACATATATATCAACTATTGTGTTTGTTTATAAGTAGGCGTTCTTCCAAAACCTCTCGCCTCCGCCCACCCCCCATAAAGTTAGAAATATTAGCTGCAATCTTAGTTTCCACCAAGTAAATGCACCTCATAAAGGTGTAAAGGTGACGGAAGCTGAGAGATTACTGTTTCTCTATTGCTTCATCAAAACAGATTCTGTAGTTTGTATTCTGAATATTTCTTTTCTTTCTTATTACGTTTTAACATTTGCTCGATGAGTTGCCTTTGGTATGCTTTGCGTCTCTGTGCTTGATATGATAAATAATAATAATGGAGGAGTGGGTTAGGTCGTCAATAGACTTAAGTCAAGTTAAGCAACATTGGCTCTGGTCAGTCGTTGGATGGGTGACCGCTCTCCTCGGCGTTGATTCCTTGGGAAAGGATCTTTACCATAATTTCCTCAGTCTACTCAGCTGTAAATGAGTACCTATCCCTGATGGGGTAGGGTCCAGCTATGGGTTAAATAGCAAAACTCAGCAATGATGGAAAGAAATGAAGGATTAAACGACAACGACGTAAATGGAACCCTCGGCAACAGAGGAGCTTCGTCCGGCAACCAGGTATTCAACCCAATTGAAGGGGAAGACGGTCAGGTACTTGGAGGTCGTCATCCAGCAACTGATCACCACAACGACAATAATCAACAGCCTGAGATTGGAGCTACAGAGGCAAAAAGGAAGAAATGGACAAGAGAAGGGAAAAATAAGGAAATATGGAGATGCTACATCAGAAGCAACCCGACGGAGAGAGGATATAGAAGAAGATTGGTCAACATCTGGAATGAGAGGAATAACACCCCCCAAACAGAGCAGAGGCTGGCAGACCAAGTAAGGAACATAAAGAAAAAGAACTGGCTCTCCCCAACAGAAAGAGAAGAACTGGAAAGGGAAATGTCACACGACAACGAATTACACGAAGACGAACTGAGAGACGATGCCACAGAAGACGACAGGGAGGATGAGGTATCAAACAACGACACACGAAGAAACACCGACGAAGTAACAGAGAGGACGGAATGGGTAGAAAAGATTAGACAATGGATGGAGCCAGATACAGAGAGAACAAAGATCCCCTCCATGAAAGCCTACAACACCAAGAAATTGAGGGAGAAAAACCAAGTGAGGTCAAATGAAATACTGGGCATAATACAGACCACCAGTATCACAGAAACAAATAACTTGACATATGCAGGAGCAAGATTAGTAGCAGAACTGATGGGAATTCGAACACCAACACCACCAGCACAACCAACCCAACAGAAACCAAAACAGCAACCTCCTTGGAAAAGGCGCCTGGAAAAGCAAATCATGGTGATGAATCTGACTTGAGTAAACTGAAAGAGATGGCAGAAAAAAGGCTAAGAAGCAAGAAAACAAGGGAGGAACTCAACGAGAAATACAAAGTACAAGAGAGGGGATTAAACAACACAATAGAAGATGTAAAACAGAGGCTTAAGGCCAAAGCACATAAGATCCAACGGTACATGAACAGGAATAAGGGATACCAACAGAACAAACTATTCGGAACCAACCAGAAAAGACTATACAGCCAACTAAGAGGGGAAGACAACCACCCAGAAATTCCTGAAGCCGAACCAAGTAAGAGACTCTGGGAAAAACATATGGAGCAATCCGGTATCACACAACAAACATGCAACATGGCTCCAGGAAGTCAAGGAAGAAGAAACAGGGAGAATAAACAAAGATTCACAGACATCACGACAGACACAGTCAGACACCAACTAAAGAAAATGCCAAACTGGAAAGCCCAAGGTCCCGATGAAGTCCATGGATACTGGCTCAAAAACTTCAAGGCCCTACACCCACGAATAGCAGAACAACTCCAGCATTGTATCTCAAATCACCAAGCACCCAAAATGGATGACCACAGGAAGAACATCCTTAGTACAAAAAGACAAGAGTAAGGGAAATATAGCCAGTAACTACAGGCCTATCACCTGCCTACCAATAATGTGGAAGTTACTAACAGGTATCATCATGAAAGGCTATACAACTACCTAGAGGAGACAAACACCATCCCCCACCAACAGAAAGGCTGCAGAAGGAAGTGTAGGGGCACAAAAGACCAGCTCCTGATAGACAAAATGGTAATGAAGAACAGTAGGAGAAGGAAAAAACCAACCTAAGCATGGCATGGATAGACTATAAGAAAGCCTTCGACATGATACCACACACATGGCTAATAGAATGCCTGAAAATATAATGGGGCAGAGGAAAATACCATCAGCTTCCTCAAAAATACAATGCGCAACTGGAATACAATACTTACAAGCTCTGGAATAAGACTAGCAGAGGTTAATATCAGGAGAGGGATCTTCCAGGGCGACTCACTGTCCCCACTACTCTTCGTAGTAGCCATGATTCCCATGACAAAAGTACTACAGAAGATGGATGCCGGGTACCAACTCAAGAAAAGAGGCAACAGAATCAACCATCTGATGTTCATGGACGACATCAAGCTGTATGGTAAGAGCATCAAGGAAATAGATACCCTAATCCAGACTGTAAGGATTGTATCTGGGGACATCAGGATGGAGTTTGGAATAGAAAAATGCGCCTTAGTCAACATACAAAAAGGCAAAGTAACGAGAACTGAAGGGATAAAGCTACCAGATGGGAGCAACATCAAACACATAGATGAGACAGGATACAAATACCTGGGAATAATGGAAGGAGGAGATATAAAACACCAAGAGATGAAGGACACGATCAGGAAAGAATATATGCAGAGACTCAAGGCGATACTCAAGTCAAAACTCAACGCCGGAAATATGATAAAAGCCATAAACACATGGCAGTGCCAGTAATCAGATACAGCGCAGGAATAGTGGAATGGACGAAGGCAGAACTCCGCAGCATAGATCAGAAAACCAGGAAACATATGACAATACACAAAGCACTACACCCAAGAGCAAATAGGGGACAGACTATACATAACACGAAAGGAAGGAGGGAGAGGACTACTAAGTATAGAGGACTGCGTCAACATCGAAAACAGAGCACTGGGGCAATATCTGAAAACCAGTGAAGACGAGTGGCTAAAGAGTGCATGGGAAGAAGGACTAATAAAAGCAGACGAAGACCCAGAAATATACAGATGACAGGAGAAAGACAGAAAGAACAGAGGACTGGCACAACAAACCAATGCACGGACAATACATGAGACAGACTAAAGAACTAGCCAGCGATGACAATTGGCAATGGCTACAGAGGGGAGAGCTAAAGAAGGAAACTGAAGGAATGATAACAGCGGCACAAGATCAGGCCCTAAGAACCAGATATGTTCAAAGTACGATAGACGAAATAACATCTCTCCCATATGTAGGAAGTGCAATACGAAAAGTGAAACAATAAATCACATAGCAAGTGAATGCCCGGCACTTGCACAGAACCAGTACAAAAAGAGGCATGATTCAGTAGCAAAAGCCCTCCACTGGAGCCTGTGCAAGAAACATCAGCTACCTTGCAGTTATAAGTGGTACGAGCACCAACCTGAAGGAGTGATAGAAAACGATCAGGCAAAGATCCTCTGGGACTATGGTATCAGAACGGATAGGGTGATACGTGCAAACAGACCAGACGTGACGTTGATTGACAAGGTCAAGAAGAAAGTATCACTCATTGATGTCGCAATACCATGGGACACCAGAGTTGAAGAGAAAGAGAGGGAAAAATTGGATAAATATCAAGATCTGAAAATAGAAATAAGTAAGGATATGGGATATGCCAGTGGAAATCGTACCCATAATCATAGGAGCACTAGGCACGATCCCAAGATCCCTGAAAAGGAATCTAGAAAAAACTAGAGGCTGAAGTAGCTCCAGGACTCATGCAGAAGAGTGTGATCCTAGAAACGGCACACATAGTATGAAGAGTGATGGACTCCTAAGGAGGCAGGATGCAACCCGGAACCCCACACTATAAATACCACCCAGTCGAATTGGAGGACTGTGATAGAGCAAAAAAAAAAAAAAAAAAAAAATAATAATAACTAATAATAAATGATCTAAAGGGTCCACAATAATATAGTGTTAAGAGTCTGTGTATAATTCTGTTGGATCTCCGCAATGGTTGTTGCAACATACAGGAAGTCGTTGCAACAACCGTTGCGGAGATCCAACAGAATTCTAGCCAGAAGGATTGATAGGGGAGAAGAAATCACCTAGTTGGAGTTAACTGCCCTCTTTCTTCATCCCTCGGTCCATTAACGAGCTAACGACCGGTGTCAACGATCTTCAACGACTCTTGTTTTTAGATTCACCTTAGTACATGTTGTAACTAATTGTTAATTTGGAATGAAGATGAACCCAGGGAAGGGTTCGAAAGCTTTTTGTAAAGTTTGTAATATTATACACGGACTCTTGACACATTTCATTATGTGGACCCTTAGAACATTATATATACTTCTCGCGATAGAGTTTTTCCCCAATAATATATAATAATTAATAATAATAATAATAATAATAATAAATAAAATAATAATAATAATAATAATAATATTTTATTTAAAATAATGGCAAAGTTCACAGAATTGATCTTATACAAAATTCTTTCAATTTTCCTTATGATTTGTCTTTTTGGCAAGCTGGTATTACAAAGCAGCTGTCCAATATTCATTGTGCTGTAGGTCGTCAACAGAATTTCGGGCTGGTGTTATCAAAGGCAACGGGGTATCAGGGCCTGGCTGGGGTCGTCAACAGGTATATAGGTGTGTCTCGTAGGTCGGGAACAGGCCGTAGTCGTTAGGGGTCTTTCCGGTATTCCTTATGTTTTTCTTCTTTTCTGGTTTTCTCTATAGGCGTCTACATGATTCGGCCACCTCGTTTGATCATCATCGGGACGGGATCGCTAAGTGCAGTGGTCTGTGTCGGATGGATTCACTCTATTGCATTCGAGTGGTTTGAGAAGTTGTTGTTGTTGTTGTTATATTAAGCCAACACTTCTTGTTGGTACCTCACTTTTCATTGGGCAATACCTGTGGCGCCACGAGCGATGTCATCAAGGGGCCGGCTGCTGATTGGCTGCCCTCTTCGTGGGCGGAGCCTCATCCTTAATGGTGATGGTGGATGTCCCCTCGAAGGGCGTGCTGCCCTGTCGTCCTCAGGGCGAGAACCTGAGCTTCGATAACCCTCAGGGTTACTAGGGACGCCCTCAGGAAGAGAGCTAACGCTTCTGTTATTCTCAGGATCCCTCTGGTGCAATGGTCGTTGTGGGGCGTTGTCTGCTGCTCTCCTGACGGCGGTGGGGAGGAGGAAGGTCTCCTGTGTTACGTCCATACTGGGCTTCTCCCTCCTGATGTGCAGCGCTTCTAAAATTCGCAAATTGTCTATATTCGGTTAGCCAAATACCAGCACCCACATACCACCTTGCCAATCAACTTGATTCTATTCTAACCCCCTACATACCCAGCACACACAGTTTGAAGTCGTCTGCAGAGTTCCTGCAAGCCTGAAGGAATTTAACTTATGTTGCAGCGAAGGGGTTTGCAAAGCTTATTTCCATAATCCATTAATTGTAAAACAGTGTTTAGATAGATTTATGCATGTCATATCTTTTAACATCTGGTCTTGATTCAATATATATATATATATATATATATATATATATATATATATATATATATATATATATATATATATATATATATATATATATATATATGTGTGTGTGTGTGTGTGTGTGTGTGTGTGTGTGTGTGTGTTGTGTGTGTGAAATATATTCTTCTGTTAAAACAGGATACGTCTCAAGTATAAAAGGTCCATTAAAACACACTGGTGGAAAAGCTAAGGACTATATTTCGGTGGACCACTCCCCCCATCCCCCCTTATCTAGGATGGTAGTCAGTCCACCGAAATATGGTCCTTAGCTTTAAACTAGAGTATTTTAATGGGCATTTCACTACATACTTCATTTGAAATTAAGGCACCTTAAGACAAAAAAAGATAAAAAAAACAGATTCTTTATGGAAACATAAAGGATACCTTTGGTTTTATTGATAAGACGATGACGAATTAACAATGTTTCTATCCTTCTTCACTTAGAAATATATTTAACTGATTATATTTAGTGTGTGTGTTTGTGTATACATATACACAAAACACACACACACACACACACACACACACACACACACACACACACATATATATATATATATATATATATATATATCCTACTATATATGTAAGTGTTTACATAATAAAATATGAAATGTTAGTCCAATATATAAAAGAATAAAACTAAAGAGGTCAACCAGATGCTTGCAGGAATGTGATCAGACTAGAGACGCTAAAGATGACGTATACAATAAGTATGTAAGCTAAGATAACATGCCGTCACCTGTAGTCATTCAATTGTTTATAAACATTAGTCCAAGCTCCCTGCTTGAGACAACTACCCCGACCTATTATTCAAACGGCCTACGTGATCTGTAGCGTGTCTCATTCGATTGTGTGTTCGTATGAAACTATGTCATCTGATAGTATGTTCATATGTTCGAACTACTGTCTGTTCCTTCATAACTTGTAACAGAGATGGTAGACGGCAGAACAGAGTTAGCTATCGTCATTAGAAGACCTGTACTCTTTACCTAAGCTTTATCATGTAGAGGAATAGAATTAGCCATCATCATTGGCAGAAGCGATCAAGCTATCGTCATAGAAGACTTGTACGATCATACCTGATCTTCATCATGTAAAACTTCAGAAGAATATACTATTTTTATACCTTGTGTTTTCTACAAGAACCTCACCGAACCATGAGTTTAACACATCGTCGTAAAGATAATACCGACTTCGTAAGTGATCTACAAAACCCCAGACACTCCATTGAAGATGGAAGTGCAATACCAACCGACTTAGCGTATAGATTATCGCTAGTCTAACATTACCTCATAGGGCGCCTTATCATACAAGGCACAAGCCCTAATAATTGGTGGCCAGCGGACCAGAAGAACTCTACAACGTCCTACGAAGAAAAACAGAATAATAAATCATGAAGTCAACGACGACGAAAGCAGCAGATTCTTCAAGCAACCTAGTATCATCATTAGTGAGCGACTTCGGAAAACAACAAGATTCGTCAAGCAACTAGTATCATCGTTAGTGAATAACTTCAAGAAACAAAACTGACGTGTCCTTTTCCTACGGCAACGGAAGCTTCGTCTCTCATTAGAATCATTCAAGAAAACATCGTTAGTGAGCGTTTCCGGCACTGCAAGAAACAAACCGAACGCGTCTGCAGCATCGGATTTTTAAGGGCTCGAATCATCGAAACAACGCGCACGGGGGAAACTGAAGCCAAACCAGGTCGTCCGCTAAATAGAGAAGGAGGACCAAGGCCGTGTGTCGTTATCGGAACACCGTGACTTCCCACAAAAGCAAGCTAAGTACAATTTTTATTCATTTGGAGTAACTTTGAGTGTTTCCTTTGCAGGTCGAATTTCGTTATTCCTGTGGCTGAAGTTACGAGACATTCTTAATCTTACTTTTTTACAGAAATTATCTATATCATTGAGATTTCGCTACTGCGAGTTTTTATCTTTGGAGTGTCTGTTTCCAGAAGTTCTACTGAAATATCATAATCATATACTATGTTAATTTTATCATTTTTGGGTGATTATTAATCCCTTACGTAACAAATCATATTAAACAGTGAATATGCGTTTACGCAGTGGACGTCTGTATTTATACAGATGCATGGATAGGGTCGTTAAGCACCGTAGTGATTAGAAAAACACAAAACACAAGTGGAACACCCGTACAAATCTATGTAAATTAGAGGTAACACTATTTCGGGTCATGACAATAAATGCTCCTTTGCAAAGTCCCGATCGCAGTTTTAGCCTTGAGTTTTTGAGTTATATAAAATATCGAACCTCAATGACTCAACTCAACTTTAAAAATATGGCTGGATTGCAAGGAATAACATGTCTGTAAAAAACTTTCATCAGGCTAAATGCGCTGACCAGGATCCCTCACTATTTCAAATTTTAGCAAAGAATGAAGTACAAACAGTTAATATTGTAGGCAGTAGTGATAACTTGTCTTATAGTAATCGCTCAGTTCCTAATAGTTCGTCATTCATTGCTTTATACGTAACCAGCAACATAATGCTAAAAACACACAATACGTTGCCGATGGTAATAAAGAGAAGGATCCTAATTATTACAAGAAGAAATAGAAACAGTAGCCTTTCAGAAATCAATTCAAAGCAAACTCGGTTACTGTGTCACCTAGTCAAGCGGTCAAGGTCAGTCAAAAAACTGCCGAAGTGTTCAAAGCATAGCAAATTCCACACAATAAGCGACTCTAGCAGAGTGGGGAAAAGCGATGTTGGTTCATACCAATATCTTTTTGAATTAAAAAAGGATTTTCCTATGAAACACACGACCGTATAAGTAATCAGAGCAGGTTTTCGTTTTAATTTAATACATTAAGTTATAATAAATACTGGTGGATTAAGCCCAACTGTACGCGCCATAAAATTAGAATATCTTGTTTTATTTCTTTAATACACGTAATATCTTGTATTTACGGACTCACCGTCTGTTGTTCGAACTTCCCTAATGAGAAGTCCGGATAAGCGAGCGTTTACAGATACCTCTATAGTTATAAAAACGTTGATCTGTATGTAGTGTAATTGTAAGATCCATCTAGGGGTTATACAAAATATTATCTTACATCCTGCAAAATAAGGCGTGTTTATCAAAGGAAAATCCTATAAACCTTCAAACATATTAAAATCCGTTTGAACAAAAATGAGACAGTTAATCAAATATAACTTATATAAAGGAACTATACATTTGTCTCATAAATCGTAACATTGTTCAAATGACCCAACAGAATTCTCCCACAACCACAGTCGCACTTTGCACGCAAAATCTCGAGAAGCATGCACCCTCGAATGTCTTAGTGCGTGTAAAAAGACTTTGCTGAAATGAAATTTTTAATCCTTCCGACACTCTGAAATATAACGATTTCCGCGAACAAAGCCCTAAAAGTATACATATCGTGGGATACGGAAGTTATAAATATCGCATTTTTTATTGTTGCTAATTTTTAATCACGACCAACCAGTCGTGGATGAATCTCTCTGATAATCTATCTAAAGTAATATCCGTAAAGTCATTCAACGCAGAGGTGATTCAGCAGAATTTTTTTTTTTATCTTTTACCTAATTACCAGGAAGTTTCTCCACTAGCGAGTGATCTCTGGGGAAAAAACGGATGTAATTTAACACAAAAACACGGTCTAAGGACAAATATAAAGATATTTACGTACCTTCGTATAGATTCTCAATGAAGATTTTCTAAATAGAGAATAAATGACGAAGTTGAAAAATTTTAGTAATAGGAGTCATTAGGAAATCAAATAGCCCATATAATTTTTCCCTCAAATGTCATGCATAAAGATCGGACTTGGCGTATCTGCGTAGATTTCTGTCGCTTAAACAAGGAAACGACTCCCGATAGTTTCCAGTGCTATGTACCGACGACATCTTATCTCTATTAGGTTAGAATAAATTTTTTTTCACCAACTTGGACTTACTTAAATGCTTTTACCAGATACCATTACCTAAGTGATTGTACCTCATATACCGTTTTCAGCACACTCAGGGGACATTATCAATTTTTACATATGCCTCTGGCTTACGTTGCGCCCCAATTACAATATAGTGTTTGGAGACGGTTTAGGGGATAACCCTACATGCCTATATGGATGATCTTTGTAATCTTTTCTAATACCTTAGAAGTACATTCACATAAAGTAGAGCTAGTGCTACAGAGACAAAGACAAATAATCTCAGAGTAAAATATCTAAATGTGAGTTTTTAAAAAACCGAACATGTTTATCTAGGTTTTATGTGTCTGGTCAAGGTCTTAAAAGTAGTCCATGGTAAGGTGTCGGCTATTCATAACTTTCCGGTACTTATTAACGTAAAAGGGGGATACAGCACTTTTGCGCTGTAGTGGGTATTACAATCGTATGTAAATATGTAACTCTTCAATCATGACAGCTCCTTTAACAGCTCTTACGAAGAAGAGCGTAGATTGATTATGGTCTAAAAAGCATCAACAGGCGTTCGATATCTTAAAAGCGGAATAATGCAGCTTACCTAACTTAAAAATCCCTGATTTAAATAAGGAATTTTTTTTTATTGCAACAGACGCCTCAGACCAAGGGGTAAGAGGGGTATTACTTCAGTCATATGATAAACAGTTCTTCCCTATAGCTTTTTATTCACGTAAACTAAAGCCCTCTGAAAGTAAATATGCAGTAATAGGCAAGGAAGGGCTAGGTATCTTTAACAAACTAGTACATTTTAAGTTCATAATCTATGGCTATCCTGATAAAAGTCCTTACTGAACATGAGTCCTTTACCGAGTTTTTCAAAGGCTTTAATCACAGTCCAAAAGGAACTCGGTGACAAATGATCATTCAGGTCTTTGGAGCCAAGATAAGATATCTACCTGGGAAAGCAATTATCATAGCTGACGCATTATCCCGCAATCCCGCATCATACTGCAAAGAACCATTAATTAGACTAAAAGATATAGAAACATCCGTGCCTATTGTTAAAACCTAATCTAAACAAGAAAATTCCTTAACCCAAGAGATCGCGAGCATTGAATATCTGGTCGGAGCGCAGAACTGTTACAAACTGAACAAAGCAAGCGTCAACAGACATAACCCAAACAATAAACACTTCGAACGGAAACAGAGTCAGCAGCAATAAACACCAAACAATAAACACTTCGAAACGGAAACAGGGTCAGCGGCTAAGCAAAAACAATACACACTTCGAGCAGAAACCCTAAAGCAAAAGTACATTTAAAGTATGTGTATCAAAATAATGTAATCAATGTAATATTATGTAGGTCTGTGACGAGGAAAACCCGAAGAACACAGCAGATGACTAACGACCAGGTAGTAGTAATAATCTTTCTCATAATCAATCGTCATAAACTGGTTGCATTCCGTCATCCAGGGTTCCCTACTATGTCACAGAAAGCCAAATCACTATTTTACTGGCCTACAATGCTTACAGATATAAGCACATAACTGATGTAACACGTGTCATGAAGACAAGGGACACACATAAGACACCTGTCAGTTTAGGGCCTATCCTGTGCCAAATCAATCCTTGAAAGAATATACGTAGAATTATTAACGGAATTACGAGTCTGACAGAGGGAATAAACACTTCTTAGTGTTAATAGTTCCTTGACACGTTATATAGAATTAATAGCACTAAAAACAAACAAACCGCAATGGAGTGCATTAGGAATATTTATGAGTGCTAAATCAGTAAACATGGAATTCCAAAAACACATAATAATCTGTGACTCGGGTGGTGTAAATCAATAATAATCTCCTTAACACGTGTGTGAATTCCTTTCCTTTAAGAAAACCAATAATATATTTTATCACCCAGAGTCAATCGGTTTGGTAGAATAACGGATAATTAAATAGGAAGTGTCAATGTCTTACGAGTTACAACTCGTGATATTGGATCCAAACTGGATTATAGCGGTTCTCGCGGTTTTTTAAATACCTTTATCAGTTATATCTTGTATCTATAGAATTGATGCCGCAAGTAGCCTTATACGGTACGCCGCTAGGACACTTTTCCACATATTCAAGCCAACCATTATTATCAAAATATATCAAAAAAAATATATATAAATAAATAAATATAAATATAAAAAAATAAAATAAATATGGATACAAGTGGAGTCAATATAATACACTCCGTAAGAAGTCGGAAGGGTTACAAATTATAATAAAAAAGGAATACGAATCACGATTAAATATCCAAATATATATGCGTAAAGATTTGAACTCTAACTTAAACGCTTTAGTAATGACAAATAAGCTAAAAGTTCAAACACATATCAAAACCTACTGACATATTGTCTGTCCCGGTGATTTATATTCGTAGTCAATGCAAAAAAAAAAAAAAAAAAGAAATAAATAAATAAATAAATAAATAAAATAATAATAAATAAATAAATAAAATAAATAAAAGAGATTTTAAAGTCAGGAAGTCTAGAAGTGAAAATGTTATCTATGGAATAATCCTATATGATCTTATACAGGGCTAAGAATATATATAGAATTTGTATGATGGAAACCTTTTTCATATAGTTTGAATAAGGAATATTTATTTAACATAATGCCAACATGAAACTAATATATTGTTCTTCTCATGCGGGTGGAGAATTAAAACACTAAAATATCATTTGAAAATACTAAAGTCGTATCTCTTACAGCAAGTAACGTAACTCTTAGCTGGCTGAGAGCAATCTCCTGCCAAGTGACGACGTCATCATTGCCGTATCAGCATTTGTTCCTTTTAACCTCAATAATCTGCTTACACAGGCTTCATCTGGTGTGTCGTCTCTGCTTGCAAAAGCAGATGACTGGAGAAGGGAATGCTTAGTTCATGAACTTCACATGTGGTTCATAGGTCACTGACAGGCCACATAACATATTCTTATCCGTGTGTGTAATGCAATTAGTTAAGGACTTGTAATCATTTTAAAATTAATGAACAAAATAAGCAAATAGAATTTCTATAACAACAAAATGAATAAATTTTTTTCTGAACCTCATAGACATTTAGAAGTATCAAGAGATGTATATATGAAATATTTACTTGCAACATTAGCCTATTACAATTCAAGTAAAAACATTCATGGGAAATTGTCACATTTTCTTGAAAAACCCAAAGTTTATATAGAAATTAGTTACATAGTGGGTTTTTCGTTGCATCTCCTACCTATTAATAATGTTTTAATAGTTAACCTCAGAAGATGCGCACGAGAAATTGAATATGAAACTTTTGTTATGGGCACATAGAATCATGATTAATCTTCTCTTTGACTCTTATGTTGCCTGGCAATCTTATAATTAGCTCCGTTTTTTGCCACTTCTTTGTCTAGTAACTTCTACCAGTAATATCGAATTTTCTTTGAGATTCGTAATGATATCTATTTATTTTTTATAATTATGGATATTTTTACAAGTCATCATAGACCTGGATAGGTTCACTCATTGTTAATGCCATGGATAAAAAGTTTGTACAGCGGACTCTTCTGAATTCCAAAATATCAGCGAATTCATGTGGGTTAAGTCTGGTCTAAATGGCTCTCTTCCCTCCCCTGTATTTGGATGTCGTCTGAATTTACTTTGCTGTGACAAGTATAATTTCACTTGCAGGCTGATTAATGGAACCTGGTTACAGTATCCTGCAGTACGAGAGTTTTCACATCGCAACTTCAAAAAATCGTTCGTCGCAGCGGACGACTACAGTCAAGTAACAACCGCCTACAATGTGAAAGGAATTTCATGGACTTCTTCGACCGACACCGTATCTCGTCGTTAATCTCGTTTTCATGCGAAACGCTCCAGCGGCTGTCGGAATTCGACTACAAAAAGGGACATACTTCCGACAATTACGACCCGAAGGATATTCAACTCTACTTTGCTGGCGAAGGACTCGTGCTGGGATGATCTATTCATCGCGAACGTAATCGTGTAGCTTAGGATGCAGAGAATAAGTATGAGCGCAAAATAGAACGTTGGACCCGCCCAGGCAAATTTTCCCCTTGTTTTAACCATTGAAAAAGGCCGTTTCAATTGGCTAAAGGTGGTTGTCTGGAACTGTGTAATGGACGAAAAGTTGTTCGAAAGCTAGTTAAAGGTGAAGTAGTATAACCTCGGTCATGTATCCTATATATATAAAGTATCATGTATCCTATATATAATTGATCATAAATAACGGAATCGAAATATATCTTTGCGTGTACGCAATAGGAATCTATTTAAAGTGCACATATATTAATCATAATTATATGAATCCATATACATATGTATAAACAAATCAGGTAGCTATAATCAATCAGTTACCTTTTACCTTAACAATATTCGCAGATATATAACAGTTAGCATAAAAAGCAACGAATCAATCAGCATAAACATTAATAATTTTATCATTTCATATATGAAAATTTTTATCAGTTAAAATATGATTTTTTATCATGTTAATCTTCATTCTATGCAATTATCAGAGTACATTAGTATTTTCTGTAGCATAAGTATCTTAAAGAGATGAAGTGAAAAACTGTATCATTATATATCATGTGATCACTATTATTTACCAATATCATTGTTTTATATTTTATTACTTGAATCAATTCATGTACACCATGAATTTTATTTACTATATATATATATATATTCACATAGTGTCTGTATCACACTCCTATAAGTCAAATGCAAGTCATAAGTTTGAGTAATATTCAGTAGTTGGTTTTGTAGCTGACCGAGCTAATGTAAGTGTTTACATAATAAAAATATGGAATGTTAGTCCTATATATAAAAAGAATAA
Source organism: Macrobrachium nipponense (assembly GCF_015104395.2). Classification (NCBI taxonomy): domain Eukaryota; kingdom Metazoa; phylum Arthropoda; class Malacostraca; order Decapoda; family Palaemonidae; genus Macrobrachium; species Macrobrachium nipponense. The sequence continues at coordinate 14,998,139 of NC_087202.1, forward strand.
AACTAAAGAGGTCAACCAGATTGCTTGCAGGAATGTGATCAGACTAGAGACGCTAAAGATGACGTATACATCAAGTATGTAAGCTAAGATAACATGCCGTCACCTGTATCATTCAATTGTTTATAGAACATTAGTCCAAGCTCCCTGGCTTGAGACAAACTACCCCCGACCATATTATTTTCAAACGGCCTACGTGATCTGTAGCGTGTCTCATTCGATTGTGTGTTCGTATGAAACTATGTCATCTGATAGTATGTTCATATGTTCGAACTACTGTCTGTTCCTCATAACTTGTAACAGAGATGGTGGGTAGACGGGCAGAACAGAGTTAGCTATCGTCATTAGAAGACCTGTACCTCTTTACCTAAGCTTTTATCATGTAAGAGGAATAGGATTAGCCATATCAATTGGCAGAGAGAAGCGATCAAGAGCTATCGTCATAGAAGACTTGTACGATCATACCTGATCTTCATCATGTAAAACTTCAGAAGAATATACTATTTTATACCTTGTTGTTTTTCTACAAGAACCTCACCGAACCATGAGTTTAACACATCGTCGTAAAGATAATACCGACTTCGTAAGTGATCTACAAAACCCCAGACACTCCATTGAAGATGGAAGTGCAATACCAACCGACTTAGCGTATAGATTATCGCTAGTCTAACATTACCTCATAGGGCGCCTTATCATACAAGGCACAAGCCCTAACCCCTATATATAGATATATATATATATATATATATATATATATATATATATATATATATATATATATATATATATATTATGGGTGTGTGTGTGTGTGTGTGTGTGTGTGTAGTCAGTTGTGTGCAACGCTTGTGTGGATTTATTATAATGTGTTGGGTTTGTGAGTCTGTGCGTGCAAGCAAGCAAAGAGAGAGAGAGAGAGAGAGAGAGAGAGAGAGAGAGAGAGAGAGAGAGAGAGAGACCCCAGCACCATGCAAATTTTCGGAATCCGTCTTATCTAACGACCAAGGCAAACCTGCAGCATCGAAACGTGCCCAAGATAAAGCAAGTTCTTCTATCACCGGTGAGGGATCATGAACCATCAGCTGCATGCAAATTGGCCCGAACTCCTCCCCCCCCCCCCACCCCCCGCCTCCCCACGAAAAATTGGATCGCCCGCGGATAAAATAGGTAAAGGCAAGAGAAGGGGGGAAATACGGCCTGCAGAAGATATCCAAGAGTTATATTTTTTTTCTCAAATTATAGCTTTTGAAGCTCGTGCTCTGAAGGTGGTGTTCGTAAGGTTTGGAATAAAGTCAAATGAGATGCAGAAAAAGTCTGAAAATTGTGTATTGGTTCGAAGGCCCACTATCTTAATTCTCTCTCTCTCTCTCTCTCTCTCTCTCTCTCTCTCTCTCTCTCTCTCTCTCTCTCTCTCTCAAACGCACACATTAAATGCACATTAGTTAAAGTATAACTACAGTGAACAAAAGCATTTACACAGTTGGTTAAATGAAAGTGAAAATACGATCAGTGAAATTGGAGGATTTGTTCTGCCTGGAAAGAAATGAATTTTAAGGGGATTGGCTTTGTGGTCAAATTCTTTTTACTAGCATTTCGTTAACCACAATGGTTTTACATATACAATATTCTTTTCATTTTAATGGTAACTACGTGTTTATATCCTTAGCAATACAATCTTGTTCGGTCGGGCAAATAAAATTTGTTTTGGATGGGGTTATGAAAATTAAGTGCATCAGGTAATATTTTTGCTTGGGTCAAGAGTACTTACACACGCACACACACATACATACATACATACTTACATACATAGATGTATAATGTATGCGCATGTTTTCATATGTTAGGGTGTGGATTGAAGTATAAAACCCATCAGACGTAGAGATGTCAATAGCTTCTAAATGAATCTCTCTCATTTTCCATTCATAATATTTATCCCGAAATTATTGACACCAGTCCTTTGGTAGTTCCAAGAATTCTTTTATATTTTCTATACAATTTGGGCATCTGATCATCACCAGAACAGCAAGGAATTTAACCCAGTATAAATCCTTTTACTGATACGATTAAGGACAAAGAAAATGCTTTAAAAACATCAGATCAATGTCTAATTCCATTCGGTTTAATTTTGTCCCCTGAACCAAGGAAAGAATTCAGTGAGCACTATTTCCACTTTGATGTACAGAGAGCGTCTCGTGTGAAAGAAACGTCGACTTGATGTTTGATGAATTGATGAAGCTTTCAATTGGCTACTTGTCTCGTTTCATGCGGTGTTTAACCTTTGATTGGCGTTCACCCGAGGTTATGGTTCCCTTTGGTCATGCCATCTGTTGGATCTGTAGTTTTAGCTTTTTATTACTTTTTAAATTGGGATTAGTTGAAGTCTGTCAGTTTTTATCGGTTACTGGATTTCACGTACATAAATGTGACGATAAAATTAAGAGATCGTTCAAAACAGAAGGAAATCTTCATACTCACTCATATACATACACTCTCCCACACACACACACACACACACACACACATATATACGTATATATATATATATATATATATATATATATATATATATATATATATATATATATATATATATATATATATATATATATCAACTTAGACCCCCGGGCTAGGGATATACCTAGACCGTGCTTAGACCTCTCTTGAGAGCCGAGTGCTCTAAGGCGTGTCACTAAACGTCATTAGTTCCGTACCAGCGGATCGAGTCCGTGAGGTGAAGAACCACTTATCAGTTATTATTCCCCTTCGGTATTATTTCCGATGCAGAGCGAATTGGATATTAAATGGCATTTATAGCTTGATGTTTCCATATAAATAATCACTGTGATGTGGTAAAAAACTCATTCATATATATACGTATGTGTGTGTGTGTGAATGTGCATAAGTATGCAGGCAATTAAATGTTATAATTGTGTTTCTAACCTTCGGAGCATCAAGTTTTAAAAATCAGCAATCCAAAATCCTATACCAGCCAAGTTCTATATCAATACCTAATGAACTTTGACATTAATCAACGATATACCCTTGGAATTTAACATTAATCAACGCTATACCTCTGGCGTAACTTTTTCTCTTGCCCTTTACGGTGGCACCATCGGACGCCCAAAGAATCCTAGTGTTCTAAAAATAAGAGTAAAGTTGCCAGCACCTAAGTCCGCCTCTTCCTGTGTAATATTTAAGGCTGCAGTTTGTAACTTCTTTGCTCCTCAAAACATACGGCAAACCATTCAATCCCTTAAAAGCTTCTTAATCGACCTCACACAATTCCAATCCTCCTTGTCAGTTAAGAAAAGAACCTTTGAAACTGTCCTCTCACGAATTATTCTTATTTTTACAGGGAAAAATTAATAAGGCTAAAAATAACGATTTTTCAATTCCCTTCCGACTAGAATTATAGGGTGACTTGATCTTGATTGTTTTCACGTATATTAAAAATAACAGTAGAGAATTTAATTGTTTTAGAAGGAAAATAAATTGGATTCTGAGCTTTATAGGATTATGTATGTGAATATTTCAAAAAAATATTATTTTTGTAAAGAGTATCACAAAGAAACGTTGATATCTTTTTGTTTCAGTCATACAGTACTCGTTGTATATCAAATTGATGTTCCATTCATTAATATCATAGCTTTCTAATTTCTCTTAAATCTTTTAAAAAGAGAAAGAATATATGTTTTTTACGCTTCTTGAATGGCACCTAGCTATGCTGTTTTGATGTAGATTAACTCTAACTCAGCAACTCTTGCACATACACACACACACGTACATACGTGTACGTATTTACTAATTTGATGCAAATGTATATATGCTCGTATGCATGTATGTAAGAGAGTTATGGATTGATTTACCTTGTTTTAAACTATATTGCGCAAAACATATGTAGTATAATATATATATAGATATAAGATATAGATATATATTATTATATATATAATATAATATATATACATATATATATATATATATACATAGATATATAATATATATATTATAATAAGATTATATATAATATACTAATATATTTAGATAGACATACCATTAGAATATATATCATAATTTATATATTATTATCTATATACATATCTATATATATATAAGTATTTTTATTTTATATCATATATAGATAAAACTATATATATATAGGATTATTATCATATATATCATAACTTATATAGTATAATATATATTTCACTAAAAGTACAACAACTTAGAGATTTATTTCATCATAAATTTTTCAAACAAATGGAACCTTAAAAGTGAAAGCGAAGATGCAACTCATTATTACCTTATAACAATTCTCCTTTTGTATTTTATAAGAAGCTGACATTTGTATCTGTTACTAATTTATTTTTTCTTTTTTTATCACCTTCTGGTACGTCTTTCAAAAAAACACCATGGTCTTTGGAAGCTTGAATTTCAAGTCAATGGCTCCTGTGGTCTTGTTCCTTATGGATAAGATTCATCTTCTGAATAATAATAATAATAAATAATAATAATAATAATAATAATAATAATAATAATAATAATAATAATAATAATAATAATAATAATAATAAAGGCTATACAATTACCTAGAGGATACAAACACCATCCCCCACCAACAGAAAGGCTGCAGAAGGAAGTGTAGGGGCACAAAAGACCAGCTCCTGATAGACAAAATGGTAATGAAGAACAGTAAGAGAAGGAAAACCAACCTAAGCATGGGATGGATAGACTATAAGAAAGCCTTCGACATGGTACCATGGGGCAGAGGAAAACACCATCAGCTTCCTCAAAAATACAATGCGCAACTGGAATACAATACTTACAAGCTCTGGAATAAGACTAGCAGAGGTTAATATCAGGAGAGGGATCTTCCAGGGCGACTCACTGTCCCCACTACTCTTCGTAGTAGCCATGATTTCCACGACAAAAGTACTGCAGAAGATGGATGCTGGGTACCAAGTCAAGAAAAGCGGCAACGGAATTAACCATCTGATGTTCATGGACGACATCAAGCTGTATGGTAAGAGCATCAAGGAAATAGATACGCTAATCCAGACTGTAAGGATTGTATCTGGGGACATCAGGATGGAGTTTGGAATAGAAAAATGCGCCTTAGTCAACATACAAAAGGGCAAAGTAACAAGGACTGAAGGGATAAAGCTACCAGATGGGAGCAACATCAAACCCATAGATGAGTCTGGTTACAAATCCCTGGGAATAATGGAAGGAGGGGATATAAAACACTAAGAGATGAAGGACACGATCAGGAAAGAATATATGCAGAGACTCAAGGCGATACTGAAGTCAAAACTCAACGCCGGAAATATGATAAAAGCCATAAACACATGGGCAGTGCCAGCAATCAGATACAGTGCAGGAATAGTGGAATGGACGAAGGCAGAACATAGACCAGAAAACGAGGAAACATATGACAATACACAAAGCACTACACCCAAGAGCAAATACAGACATACTATACATAACACGAAAGGAAGGAGGGAGAGGATTACTAAGCATAGAGGACTGCGTCAACATCGAGAACAGAGCACTGGGGCAATATATGAAGACCAGTGAAGACGAGTGGCTAAAGAGTGCATGGGAAGAAGGACTGATAAAAGTAGACGAAGACCCAGAAATATACAGAGACAGGAGAAAGACAAGCAAAATGGAGTAATGGCATAACAAACCAATGCACGGACAATACATGAGACAGACTAAAGAACTAGCCAGCGATGACACATGGCAATGGCTACAGAGGGGAGAGCTCAAGAAGGAAACTGAAGGAATGATAACAGCGGCACAAGATCAGGCCCTAAGAACCAGATATGTCCAAAGAACGATAGATGGAAATAACATCTCTCCCGTATGTAGGAAGTGCAATACGAAAAATGAAACCATAAACCACATAGCAAGCGAATGTCCGGCACTTGGACAGAACCAATACAAAAAGAGGCATGATTCAGTAGCAAAAGCCCTCCACTGGAGACTGCAAGAAACATCAGCTACCTTGCAGTAATAAGTGGTACGAACACCAACCTGAGGGAGTGATAGAAAACGACAGGCAAAGATCCTCTGGGACTATGGTATCAGAACAGATAGGGTGATACGTGCAAATAGACCAGACGAGACGTTGATTGACAAAATCAAGAAGAAAGTATCACTCATTGATGTCGCAATACCATGGGACACCAGAGTTTTAAGAGAAAGAAAGAAAGGGAAAAGAAAAAAATGGGATAAAGTATCAAGACCCTGAAATAGAAAAAATAAGAAGGATATGGGATATGCCAGTGGAAATTGTACCCATATTCATAGGAACACTAGGCACGATCCCAAGATCCCTGAAAAGGATGCTGGAAAAACTAGAGGCTGAAGTAGCTCCAGGACTCATGCAGAAAAGTGTGATCCTAGAAACGGCGTACATAGTAAGAAAAGTAATGGACTCCTAAGGAGGCCGGATGCAACCCGGAACCCCAAACTATAAATACCACCCAGTCGAATTAGAGGACTGTGATAGAGCAAAAAAAAAAAAAAAAAAATAATAATAATAATAAAAGTAAATTCACACGACAGAACCGTGGATAAGTTCACACAGGAAAGAAGCGAAATGAAGCTCTATCTCTTTCGCACTAAATTATTTTGATTGTCACCTTTGTACCAAGGCAAACCAGTTACATGAATTAACGTAGATCTGTATGTTATAAACGTCACAGAGGTGTGGCAACATTTAAATTGCAGGGTATTTGAAAATTGAAAATATATGTGCTTCGTTAACGCCACTAAATCAAACCAGTAGCGATTTCGCGTCTATTGAAAAAAAAGAGAGAAAAAAATTCATTTCCGCGGTATGCAGTGTGCAGATATTTTTACTCTAAAAAAAACGGGTTTGTTTATGGTATCGTGAAGGGGAATGCTTTGAACGCGTCCCGTTCAATAGACTCGCGATTCCTTTAGATTAGTCATGGCATATAGCTTTACATTGGTAAAGCGAAAGGCAAAGGAGTGAAGTTCTCTCTCTCTCTCTCTCTCTCTCTCTCTCTCTCTCTCTGTGTTAATTAAGGTCTTGTGCTCATGACTAATATCTTGTAATATTGAGTAGCTATCGAAAGGAGAATTCGTTTATTAGATAAAATAGATTCACGCTCATGCAAAAGGTGTCGGTTTATTTGACAGATACAATCAGACGCTGTTCCTCCCTTCCTTCTTGGTGTGGATTACAGATTAATAGAAATTGGCCCATCTGGGAATGGTGAGAATTACGTTGCAATGATGAGTAAACCGGATTTGTTCATAATGCAATCGGGGAGAAGCCATCTCTCTCTCTCTCTCTCTCTCTCTCTTCTCTCTCTCTTCTCCTCTCTCATTATATGGATTAAAAAATACTGGGCCACCCATACTTTAGTTTCCAAGCAAGGTTTAAATAACCATATCCTTTTTGGTTAGAAAAAAATAGTTTTTGTAGTTCAACAGAAGAGTTATTTGATCACAAAGGGGCGTAAATCCCCCGTAGAGTTATACAATTTCTTCCCATGTAGCCACATGAAACCGACTAGCAATTCTTTAGCGTCGTTAAAGTAGATAGAAACAAGTTTCAATGTATACTCTCCTATACGTAAAACGTTGCTTCAAAGGTTGGCAAGTAATTATGGCAGTGGAATATTTCTCTCTCTCTCTCTCTCTCTCTCTCTCTCTCTCTCTCTCTCTCTCTCTCTCTCACTAGTATATAAATAAAAGAAATTTCATCCAAGGTATGAACATCAGAATAGTTAATGTTCTTCGTCAGAAACATTTCCATGTACAATTTCATTATTTCAGCTGATTTTCAACCACACCTTCACCTAACTTTTATTCGTCATGTATATATATATATATATATATATATATATATATATATATATATATATATATATATATATATATATATATATATATATATATATATATATATATATGTATATATGAACAAAGTTACAGCCTCGAAGGAAAATTTTCCTTCTTGGCTGTAACTTCGTTCGTATAATCATCACGTTTTTTATTCCTTCGTCATTTAAAATCAGATATATATATATATATAATATATATATATATATATATATATATATATATATATATATATATATATATATATATAATACATACATACACGTATGTATGCCAGAAGAAGACCCTATCTCTTAGCGCATAGAAGCTGTCATTGCTAAAGCTAAGGATGAGAGAGCAAAGTCCAGAAGTATTCGAGGTCTCTGGGAAGACTTAGTGTTCATTTATCTCCCCTTTCCAGACACAGGCGGAAGGTTCTTCCCTCTGGGAAGACGTTAACTAAAATGAAAGAGATCGTCTATTCTGGAAAGCCTCAGACTAAGGTAATAGCTTGAGGTTGAGTGGGAGGCAATGGAAGGTATATACTACATGATATATATATATATATATATATAATATATATATATATATATATATATATATATATATATATATATATGTATATATGTATAACAAACGAAGACCCTATCACTTAGTGTGTAGAAGCTGTCAATGTTAAAGCTCTGATAGCTATACCTAAGGGTGAGAAGGGCAACGTCCAGAAATGTTCGAGGTCTCTTGGAAGACCTAGTGTTGCATTTATCTTCCCTTTCTAGACAGTCGGATGGTTCTTTTTTTCTGGGAAGACTAAGGTAAAGAATGAGATCGTCTATTCTGGAAAGGCCTCAGACCAAGCTAATAGCTTGAGGTTGTGTGGGAGACAGTGGAAGGTATATAGACCTGTGGAAAGAACGTAGACCTCTTCTTCTTTGTTTAGTTTTACTTTGTGTGCTTTGTTTGTTCGTTATCTATTTTCTTCTGTTACATAACGTCCTTTAATTTTTGTTGGTAATTTCTGTGGATATAGGCACACTTTGTTGTAGATATTGTTCACAAACATCAAAATCTATGACCAGTAACTTTCGAAATATATGTGATGATATTTCTTAAATAGAGGAAGTTATCTTGACAGAAGAAATTGATCTTCTAGTTATTTAAATGTCGTTATATAGTTTTGGCGGACCATCGGTGTAATGGTAATAATAATAGTAATAATAATAATAACAACAGTTAGTTCTGTTAGATAGGATGGCTGCACAATATGAATTGATTTCATATTGAGTCACTTCCTGACGTTTAGCTTTAAGCCTCATTAAATATTGCTAGGGATTATTCCTATCTAAACTAAATGTGCATTTTATTTCACCACCGAAAGGTCAAAGGTCAAAAGGAGCGAACTTTGGTGTCTTTTGTACACTTATTGGTTTTGTGGGAATAGTTTTCCTATGATTTCTGAGTTCAAAAATGTACTGTTAGTTATTAACTTAATTATTGTTTATTTATTTTGTTCACTTTTGATAGTTATTTTAAATTTTCTATATTTTTTTAAAATGCGTAAAAAATCTCTATTTTTCTTCCCCTTTAGAAGTTTTATTCATATCTCGACAAGTATTTAAGTTCCCTGTATGTTTTATAGAGCACTGAAATGTTCAATATGCTCCATTTTATAACTAATAAAGAATTCTACATTACGCAAAACAAATAATACATATTGTAGAGAAAAACTACAGTTTCAGTATAATAAGGATAATAAAAATGAATAGATACCCGTTTTAACAATTTATAGAATGGTATCATGTCAAATTTAGAAATAACCAGATGAGAAAACTGGGAAATCAGAGGACCTTTTCAAGGCAAAGAAATAGCGTGTTAGAGACTATCGTTCGCTTTATCATAAAAAAGTTGAAAGGGAATCGTCATAGCTGTGACTGCTACGTCTTGTTCCTGTGAACAAATGAAAGCCTTTTCTAATCCATTACTACTCCATTCTTGTAGATTTTCCTTAAATATTTGAAGAAACCAAATAGGACATTCACCGTACGAAAATACAATAGCGTTGCATGATTTATAGCGCTAGGGTAAGCCACCGTATTTATGAGAACTTTCCTGCAACCTGGCACAGATGGAAATTCGACAAATCTTAATAACTAGGATGAATATAAGACCTCAGAATATCTATGAAAAACGCTTACTTTTCTTTTATATAATATATAAAAAACTAATATCACCACGGGAATATCTCATTAGGCAGATTTTGATGTATGACAGTTATTTTTCCCTTCTGTGCAGAAACTAAAAGTACCCCACTAAAACTTTTGGATTTGAAACCAAAAAATGATATATAATGTTGTAGGGCCTCAAGCGGACCCACTCACACACCTCCATCTTACCTGACCGGCTAATCTCCTCACTACGAGCATCTCTGGGCGCCAAACGCGCTTTTTCAATAAACATAGCATACGCCATGCATCTTTTGTGCATATATTTTGACTCATATTATTGTTATGTTAAATGTATCATTATTACCATATGCATTATAATGTCAGCATTTCATTCATATGTAAGTACCATGTCTTGTACATCAATTTACATTTCCGCTCGCAAGGGCTACTGACCTGTCTGTTTATCGTCTGAATAAATCAGTAAGTTTGTAGACATAGCTTCTTATTCACGCCTTCGATACACTGTCTTCATTCTTCATGTACACACACACACACACACACACACACACACACACACACACACACACACACACACATATATATATATATATAATATATATATATATATGCACATTATATTTTTATACACGGATTTCATTTGTAATGCAGCAACCTTGTGTTTCATTCTGTGACCTCCCAGATTAAATCCACCATATTTCATCATAATAATTTCCAGTCTCCTGCAATCAAAGTCAATATATATATAATATATATATATATATATATATATATATATATATATATATATATATATATATATATATATATATATATATATAAAAATATAGAGAGAGAGAGAGAGAGAGAGAGAGAGAGAGAGAGAGAGAGAGAATTTTATAAAAAAAACAAAAAAAACACCAGAACCAGAAAAAACTGAGTTCTTAACCAAATGGTTTCTCATTTCGGTTGACAAACCCTGACAGATAGGACCAAGTATCCCAGGACCGCTTTGTAGCAGAGAGAGCTTTGTGGGTTTCCAGTGGATATAGGAAGGGAAATGCAAATTCCAGCTGGGAATTCCAGGAATCAATCCTCTTAAGGGACATTATTTTGGCTTCTGTGTCAGACGCTCACCTGGCCCGGTTACATTTATTTATTCCGGGTGGAGAGAGAGAGAGACACGAGAGAGAGAGAGAGAGAGAGAGAGAGAGAGAGAGAGAGAGAGAGAGATATGTTGAAAAAATTGGTTTTCAAACAGCGGTACATAAAATCCTGTCCTTTGTAGCCATAATAATGAATGAAATTGGAGTCAACATATTATTGGCTGCCGGCTGTTATTTATTAAATTTCGTTTCCCGAAACCTGATTATTGGATACTGATAAATTGTTAAGCAATGGTTGCTATAGTAACGAATGAGCGACAGACAGTCAGTTTTCGAATTGTGGATATTTCCAAAGTAAGTTTTGAGTGGTATATATATATATATATATATATATATATATATATATATATATATATATATATATATATATATATATATAAGTCATATCACATTACCGTGATTCATATACATATATCGAGCTACAAATGTCCTTTAATATCTAATTCGCTCTACCTCGGAATTAACATATTTTCATATATGTTTAACCGAAGGGGAATTTTTTAGGCGAAAAGAGATTTGCCGGCTG
>NC_087202.1:15014843-15032343 GCF_015104395.2 Macrobrachium nipponense
TCAGAACAGATAGGGTGATACGTGCAAATAGACCAGACGTGACGTTGATTGACAAAATCATTAAGAAAGTATCACTCATATTTGTCGCAATACCATGGGACACCAGAGTTGAAGAGAAAGAAAGGGAAAAAATGGATAAGTATCAAGACCTGAAAATAGAAATACGAAGGATATGGGACATGCCAGTGGAAATTGTACCCATAATCATAAGAACAATAGGCATGATCCCAAGATCCCTGAAAAGGATTCTGGAAAAACTAGAGGCTGAAGTAACTCCAGGACTCATGCAGAAAAGTGTGATCCTAGAAACGGCGCACATAGTAAGAAAAGTGATGGGCTCCTAAGGAGGCAGGATGCAACCCTTAACCCTAAACTATAAATGCCACCCAGTCGAATTGGAGGACTGTGATAGACCAAACAAAAAATAACAATAATAATAATAATAAAAGGAAAGTGGAATTAGGAATTATACGTATCTAGCAAAAGCTCACCTTCTGACATCTCTCTCTCTCTCTTTCTTCCCTCAAACAAGTAACACGTAGGCACGGAATGACCTCCTTTCCACATATAAAAAAGCACTATTTTTCTAAATACAAACTGGAAACTGACAGAAAAATATCAGCATTAAGATTGGAAAATTATTTGTTAAGGAAGCACCCAACCTCAGAAATGTCATTTAGACAAATAAAAGAACAGGAGTGGTTAATAGAAACCACTACAAAAAATCAATCTGAAAATTATTTAACCATAAAGAACATAGACAATATAAAAGTAACGATAAGAAAGCACGACAATATGAACAGTGTACAGGGTACTGTAGTACTTCCTAAAAGTGAAGAGCCAATAGAGAAAAATATTTTGCTGGATTCCCTGAAAAAAAGGTACAACAATGTACAAGATTGTGAAGTATACAGTATAACCAGTAGACAAAGTAATGAAAAGACATTGAAAATAGCAAAAATAAAATTTGAAGGCCAAGAATTGCCTTTCAAAATTAAAATCATGGGCCAAAATAGAGAACTGAGACCTTATGTTCCAAAACCACTACAGTGCCAAAACTGCAGTAAATATGGGCATACATGGAAAAATTGCAGAAATATATCGATTTGTGCGTATTGTGGATCTGACAAACATACCACGCAGTGGAAGTGTGGTGAACCAAAATGTGTAAACTGTGGCCAAAATCACCATGCTAGGTCTAAGGAGTGTATGTATTATATATACAATACAGAACTGAAATTACTTCAGGAGAGATCAGGAATGCCAATAAGAGAAGCCAAACTAGAGTTGAGAGTTAGAGGAATGCATGATCCCGCTAAGAAGCAAATGTTCTCTGCTGCAATGAGCTCAAAGAATGAAACAAAAATGGAAGCCAATAACAAACCCCTAATAGATAAATCAGAAGAAAAAATAACTTTACAAGAAACTAATATAGCAAGAAATCAAGATACTTGTGCAACTGTGTGTTCAAATTCATTTGAGATATTGGAGGAAATAGAAACACAAGAGAATAATACAAATATAACTGAAATATTACAAGATAATTATAATGAGCTGGAAGCTAAAGATAAAAAGAGGCCTTTAGAGAGAACTCCACCCAAAACCAAAAAGCCAACAATTATTAGAGAGGTATCAGTTAAAGTAAAGACCAAGGATCCACAAAAAGTGCACAGACAAGAAAATAAGAACATACCCTTGTCTCCTAAAGTAATAATAAAAGAAATGGATGGAAGTACCCAGAACAATAAAGAAATTATAGAGGAGAACACCATAGACAAAAATGAGTATGTGAAGGGAGAAGAGATTACTCCCTCACCAGTAATTGGTACTCTAAAAGTGAATGAAAAAAGGACACATAAGAACACATGTGGATGTAATGAATGTTTCATCGAATTATGCAACAAAAACAGAAATATAACAAAAGACAGTTTAACAAACACTATACGAAATTTTATAAAATATAGAAGTAAAGAAACCACTAGTCTAGAGACTCACAAAAAAGGCTGTATGTGCATTGGACACCTAATGTCCTATAAGGAAAAGCAAATAAATGTCGTAGCTAAAATTTTAGAAAAAATGCAACTAGATAAACCACAACAAGAAAGTAATGCTTGAACACTCATAACATAATATTTTCAATAATTATATAATACAATGGAACATAAATGGTCTCCAGACCAGATTACATTTGGGAGAATTACATCGCTTACTGAAAGAATACGAACCAATGATATTATGTTTACAACATGTCAATAAAACAGTATCAACAATTGGTAAATATACCTTAGTATCTACATCTAGAGAAGAAGAAGGAAATTTAGGTACTGCTATATATGTACATAACAAAGTATGTTATGACAAGGTACCTGTAAACTTTGCCGACTTGCAAATATCTAGCATCAAAATACGAATAAAAAACTATAACTATGTAATTTATAACATATACAACCAACCTAACAAAAATTACGACATAGAAAAACTTAAGGATTTGTTTGTGAATGCCAGAGAACCTACATTGATAGTAGGGGATTTTAATGCTCACAACCCGATATGGGACTGTAACTGTACAATCTCAAATAGAGCAGGGAGTAAAATTGAAGAGTTCATGGAGTCAAACGACATGTGCTGTATAAATGATGACGAAATTAGTACTTACTTTTCAAAAACACACGGAACATTTTCTTCAGTAGACCTAACTCTTTGTACAACAAATATAATTGACAGAATAGATTGGAATATAGTTGATGATTTGCACACCAGTGATTATTTCCCAATATTAATATCATTATTACATAATAATCCTGCAAAACATGTTCCTCACTATAACATTAATAAAGCAGATTGGGAAAAATATGAAATGCACACAAGAAATATCCAACCATTTGAATATTTAAAAGACCATAATGAAACTAACAAAATTCTTGTTGACTTCATTAAAAAGGCTGCTGATCAAGCAATACCAAAGTCAAAGCCCCATCCAACAAAGCACAAAGTACCATGGTGGTCTGATAAACTGACAGACTTAATTAAAGTGAAACACTCAATAGGGAGACGACTAGATAATTTAAATAGAACGTTCAGTAAAATAAATAAAACATTACCAATATTAGAAGGAACTTTACAAAAAATTACTATATTATTACTAGAAATTGATACATTAAAGCCTATATACAACAAAATATCTGCAAAATTTAAAAAAGAAGTAATTCAAGGAAGAATAATTTCATGGAGGAAATATGTATCGGATCTCTCTAATAATACTCCCATACAAAAAATATGGGAAAAATTCAGAAAAAT
Organism: Macrobrachium nipponense; assembly: GCF_015104395.2. NCBI lineage: Eukaryota > Metazoa > Arthropoda > Malacostraca > Decapoda > Palaemonidae > Macrobrachium > Macrobrachium nipponense. The sequence goes on from NC_087202.1 coordinate 15,018,141, forward strand.
AAATGGTACCCAAGTTAAACCACCTAGACATGCCATATTGAAAGATGGAAAAAGAATACTTGATCCAAAAGAAATAAGTAATATAATAGGAGAAAACTTAGCAAATGTAAGTAGCGATAAAAATTTAGATGAACACTTCCGCACAAAGAAAAATAATGAAGAACTAATAACAATAAATTTCGAAACACAAGAAGATATATATTATAATAGAAAATTTAATATGGAAGAGTTGGAATATGCTCTCTTGAATAGCAATAAATCTGCTCCTGGAGGTGACAATATTTGCTTTGAGATGATCGACCATTTAGCACCTATGGCAAAGTCATACTTATTACAATTTTATAATCATTTATGGCTTCAGAATCTATTTCCTGATGAATGGCGTAAAGCTATAATAATTCCTATCCCCAAACCTGGAAAGGATCCAAGCAATGTTAATAATTACAGACCAATATCTTTAACAAGTTGCTTATGCAAATTACTTGAAAAAATGGCACATGGCACATTCGAGAAAACAAAATTTTAACTTCCACTCAATTTGGGTCACAGTGTAACACATTAGATTCTCTTTCTATCCTAGAAGACCATATACGCAGAGGATTTGAACGAAAACAGATAACTGTAGCAGTCTTTTTTGACATAGAAAAGGCTTATGACACTACATGGAGGTATCCTATATTGAAGACATTACAAAACAACAACGTCCGTGGACATTTACCCATGTTCATCCAAAGTTTTCTAACAAATCGAAGTTTTCAGGTGAAAATTGATGATGCTTTGTCTAGAACATTCCCACTTGAAAATGGTGTTCCACAAGGAAGTGTTCTTAGTGGCACACTATTTACCCTAGCAATTAATGAAATTAGTAAAAATCTACCCACCGGAATTAAAAGCAACCTTTATATGGATGATTTTGCCATATATTATTCAGCATCTCGCATTAAACATGCAGAGCGCATCATTAAACAACAAATCTTATAACTAAAAAAGATGAATGGGTACCTCATCTGTTAGGATTTAGATTGTCCATTAATAAGACTCAAGCAATTATATTTTATAAAGATAAAAGATGGAAGAAAGGTGAAGAAATAGATTTGAAAATCAGAAGTCAAAGTATACAAATAGGCCAAACTGCAAAATTTTTAGGATTAGTATTTGATACTCATTTGAACTGGAACGCCCACATAACATATGTGAAATCAAAATGTAAAAGAGCATTGAATCTAATTAGAAAATTATCAAACACTAATTGGGGAGCTGATAGACAAACCCTTACATTACTATATAAAGCAACAGTGCTGTCTATCATTGACTACGGAAGTGAAATATACGGCTCAGCTTCAAACGCAGTACTGAAAATGTTGGACCCAGTTCATAATGAAGGACTTAGAATATGTACAGGAGCTTTTAAATCGTCACCAACCTCTTCTTTACAGGTTGAATGTGGTGAACTACCTCTCTCTCTCCATAGAGAGTTAGTAACGATGAAAAGTGCCGTAAGAATTCAGTCAAGTGATTCACCAACCAAAAAATTATTTGAACTAAGGGATGTATTTATTAACAATCATTCACCACCTTTTCCAATTAGATCAGGAAGATTGTTTGAGTCACTGAATATAAATATCCAACTACCTCCAATAGTAAAATTACCTCCTCCTTGGATTATGAATAAAATAAAAGTTTGCACAAAATTAAAATATCTATCAAAAAAGCATTCCTATACCCCAGAACATCAGAGACAACATACAAGAGAGCACATAAGCCGAAAAGGTCCACATTATGCAATATATACAGATGGATCCAAATCAGAATATTGGGAGTGGGGATATGCTGCAGATGGTCCCAAAGATAAAAACATGCCAGTTTCTCGCTTCCCAATAATGCCTCAGTATTTACAGCAGAGTTATGTGCAATAACATTGGCCATAAAAATAATCAAAGAACACTACTTTAATAATTTCGTGATTTATAGCGACTCTTGAAGTGCTATAGAAGCCATTAATAGTTATAATCCCAAAAATAATATTGTGCAGCAGATAACGTTTTTACTCTATAAATTATATAAAAAAGGAAAAAATATTGAAATATGTTGGATCCCTGCCCATGTAGGGATCAAAGGAAATGAAGAAGCTGATAAAGCAGCCAAGGAAGCAATCCACAAGGTGAGAACAAATGTAAACATCCCTATTAGTGACACTGTAGCTTATATAAAAACAATAATTGTAAATAAATGGCAAAATATGTGGAACGAAGAACCTGAAAGTAATAAACTAAAACAAATAAAACCTGACGTTACAAAATGGAGCTCCATATACCAGAGAGAAAGACACACGCAAGTAATCCTGACACGTCTACGTATAGGCCACACTCGTCTAACACATGGGCACTTAATGAGCAGCCCACATGACCCTGCTCCGGAGTGCTCAGAGTGCAAGGTATTGATAACTGTTAGACATGTATTGTGTGATTGTCCAAAGTATGACCAGCAAAGACTGTCAACATTTGGAAGTAAACCAATAAAAGAAATTTTGTCAGAATCTTTCACATTTTCAGTCGTTCCGATTATGACGTTTCTAAGAAACTCTGATTTAATTAATAAAATATAAAAATAACTATTTACAAAAAACCTCAGAGCAATTAATGAATTTTAGATAAAATTTTTAAGTTTGTTGACTATATGTTAATTTTAATAACCTTTTTAGTATGTATGGAACCGTGAGTAAATGCATTTATTACCTGTTTGTGTTCTAGTATGAAAGTCTAAGCCTCTGTGTAGTTTTTTTTTTCTACTGATATTGTTAAGCATTGGTTGCTATAGTAACGAATGAGCGACAGACAGTCAGTTTTCGAATTGTGGATATTTCCAAAAGTAAGTTTTGAGTGGTATATATATATATATATATATATATATATATATATATATATATATATATATATATATATATATATATATATATATAATCATATCACATTACCGTGATTCATATACATATATCGAGCTACAAATGTCCTTTAATATCTAATTCGCACTACCTCGGAATTAATATATTTTTATATATGTTTAACCGAAGGGAAATTTTTTAGGCGATAAGAGATTTGCCGGCTGATGGGTGCGAACCATCTACACCTTCAAATCCAGGACGACAGTGAAGCCTTAACCCCACCACGCCACCGCGTGTATATATATATATATATATATATATATATATATATATATATATAATATATATATATATATATATATATATATATATATTATATATATATATAGATATATATATATATATATATATATATATATATATATATATATATATATATATATACATATATATATATATATATATATATATATATATATATATATATATATATATATATATATATATATATATATATATATATATATATACATATATATATATATATATATATATATATATATATATATATGGCGACTGTAACTGAACAGTGGCTCATGAAATCCCTTGGGGTTTATGCCTTTCAGTTTGTAAAATATAAAAAATAAAAAAAAAACACTATTTTTCTAAATACAAATAGATTTTAATGCCTTCTTCATTAAGCCTCGTATTTATTCGGGTATGTGTTCAAGGCAATCTTGTGAGAAATAGGAAACGATGTTGCGCTATCTTGAAATTTTATTGCTGTTTCAAATTTTCTTCAGAGTTATAAAGATGATTAGCAGTTTTTTTTACTACATATTAGAATACAGAATCGGACCAAGTGACGATAACGTTGTGTTTTAATGAACAGAAAATGAGCACACTCAGCTGAGTGAGATAATGCAAAGATTGTTTAAAATCCAGTGTCTCTTTATATTTATAAATTCTAAAAATACAGAAGCTCTCAGAAATGGGTCTAATTAGGTATTTGGGATCGCGCAGCTAAAATTATTATAATTAGTTAAATGTACACGATAAATTGATATTACTGCATACAGGTTCTATAAAGTTTTGTAATGTGAAAGACATAATGCCTACAGTGCACCGCGCAAGGTGTAAGGATGGCACTACCCTCCTACGGGGAAATATCCTGATATAAGTTTTTAGATAGAAACTCTTGAATCTCCATTGTCGCGCAAGTAGATCATAACGCAGAACTTAATCTTTATTCTGGTATACTTTTATCGTCCGTCACTTTTCCAACCTCCGCAGTTAGAATGCATGACGATGATGACGTTGGCACCAAGTTATTAACGTTAAAGCAATTAATGAACTCCGTCTAATCTCTTTCATCAGGTGTTATTAACTTCGTGGCCTTCTCGGAAAGGGAGATGAGAGTCTCTTTGACAAAGGCACTGTTAATATTGCGTGAGTCAATAAAATGGGAAAGGAAATCCACAGTAGTATGCGTGTTTGGTTTTATTTAAAATATATACAACAGAATGCTTTCTATGACCTGCACGGCCCTCCTTGTCAATCTGACTTTAATTACAAAAAGTGGATACATAAAATTTTTTTATTTTTTAGTTACGTTTACAAATAAGTTGTTGTTTGAAGATGGGTAGTTGCCTCTTCGTGTTATCCCTTCATTCTCTGAGCGATTAGCTGGTTTGCCGGATGAGAATGAAGGGATAACATGAAGAGCCAACTACCCATCTTCAAACAACAACGTATTTGTAAACATAAGTAAAAACTAAATTTTTATGTAACCACTTTTTGTAATTAAAGTCAGATTGGCAAAGAGGGCCGTGCAGGTCATAGAAAGCTTTCTGTTGTATATATTTTAAATAACAAAGCCGAACATGCATACCACTGTAGATTTACTTTCCCATCATCATTAATATTATTATTATTCCATAAACAGATACTGATGATACATTAGTCTACACCAGCAAATTTTTCATCCTCTGCTGAAAATAATTGTTCTTTAAAAGCAATAAAGCCTTAAAATGCTTCAAAATTAATTTCTTGCTAATATTTATAACTTAATTTTTTTTTAGAAAAAAAAATCATGTGCAATGAAGAATTGATGCCTACAGTACTTAAAGGCTTCATAACACTATAATTACATTTCATTACTCGAGAAACTTGTTAAACCAACCTTCCAACGACATTCGTTTGAGAGGAGGAAAACCTTCCCTTAAACATTCAAGAAAACTTGGTGTAAAGAATAACGTTAAGCGACACCACCATCTGGCTAAAGTTCGCTTTCAGTGCAAAGCATTATTCGCCTAACAAGAGTCTCTGATCACATGCTTCAGGAGGAAACTTATTTGGAATTACTGTCATTAAGACGAATGTTATACACCCCGCTGCGGGCTTGTCAGCCTTACGCACACGTTTGTGGAGGGCAGTTGTAAGGAATTTTCCTTGAGCGTGTAACGTCTTCAGCTCTGAAGAGCCAATAAGCTCTTTTGTTATTGTTTCTCGCGTGAGTCGAGACTCGATCACTGCTCGTTGTACTTCGTCAGTAAACAAGTTTAACGGTATTATTAGCTGTATTTTTAATCATAGAGAGATAATATTACCACTGTAATGAATTTAGGTAACGTCGATTCACTGAAAGCGTAATATGTTGCCCGGGCTTTCCCTTACACTGTAAAAAAAAAAAAAATAGAAAAGGGAAATGTCTGTGTGAGTAGCTTTTATCCTAAAGGCAGAACCCGCTTGGACAATAAATGGTTCCTTGGTAAAGGTGCGGCTATTTTGGATGTTTCGTGTTCAGTTGGTAGTGTCTGTGTTGATTACGAGTTTTGTCTGGTGATAGATCTAGGTGAAAAATCTTAGTGATAGTGATGTCCCTGTTACTGATTTGTTGAGAAAGGCAGTCACATAACATGTGAAAGTGTAAGAAGAAGCAGTGATATTAAAGAGAAGGAGGGAATGGGGATATGTGAAGGGAAGCCAAGAATTGGGAAAAGATAAAGCGACAAAAGTGCCAGTGCCACCACCAGCAGTGATTCCCAACCCGTTTAGCTTTGCATTCGTGAGGGTGAACAGCTGTTATATATAGTAAAAAAAAAAAAAGGAGGAAGGGAGCTAATAGAGCAAAAATATAGGCTACTAATGTTGCTACAAGAAAAAAAAAATTGGACTGTCCTGCCAAAGCTTTGTTAATAAGACTGGTATCAAGGAAACTGTTCCAACCAAGCAGGCCAGTCTCCTTTGCAACTGCCAGAGGAATGTTTCTCCTGAGCTTAGCATGAAGGGATTTACGTGATTGCAAGGCACACTGGTCAATGAGGGACTACAACATGCAAACAGCATACCTCCAAAGAACTATATTCCTAGGGAACCTATCAAGAAAGTAAGAAGTGGAAATCGAGCTTTTCTGTTACCTTCAGAGACAAGGAAATAACAATCTGTGAGGGTTCTACCTCTCCATCCCTTCAGTAACTACTGTGAGGACCCAAGTGCCAATGGAAAGTTGTCTAAGGGAGGGCCCTGAGAGGCACGAATCCCAACACCAGGGAAATAACAGTGGCTTTTCCAGAGTGTCTGTGAATACATGTACTTCTGTCAGTATGTTCCAGCCGCTACTCTTGTAAGCACACCTCGAGCAGCAGTATTTGAAGTCTCACGGAACCTCTCGTTGACGGAAGGCGGGCTGAGGCAGACGTCTGTCGACTTCAGCAAGAACAAAAGGACATATAGTGATGAAATATCAGTGGCTTCCAGTGCCCTGAAAAGTGCCAAACTCTGTGACAACGAAGGGGTCTTTGTCTCCAGGGTCTCACAGCAGACCATTCCATCTTCTCGTCTTTCTTCTGTCAGCTCGGCGTACCGCAAACAAATTGTGGTTTAGTCTCTTCAACTTGCCAACCTCCCTCCCTCCCTCCCTCCCTCCCTCCACTCACTATCCAAAATTATAACGAAAAGGACAAGAACTTCTAAAATGTTGGTGAGTAATACAGTTTTGTCGGTGTCCCTTTTTCCATGCCTTTTCATCCATTATTGGTCACCATTATCCTCACCATTACTCATCATTCGTATGTTTGACAAGATGAATATTTTTGGATTTTATGCATTAATCACCGTTGTCTTCATCATTCACAAGTTTGCTGGTATGATTCCCATCACACTCCTAGTTTATTGGTGTTTATTTTATGACATTGTATATTTTTTTCTTTCATTAATAGCCATTATCTTTATCATTAATTGTTAATCTAAAGTTTACCAGGATTATTATGAACATATTTCGTGACGTTTGTTAATTTTTACTGATGGTTATTAACTGAGGCAATATTAACTGAGGCAAAAATTAGGCTAATGGAGGAAGGGAGAACTTTGCAACGAATTGATAACGCATAACATTATCAAACAACATAAGGCAAAAAGGTAAAAGAAAGAAAAAACTCGGAATTTTACACATGGAAGCATAATAAAACATATTTCATGCATAAGGGAACTCGTTCATTCTTGGAAAATATATTAAAAAGTAATAGGCTTAATCCAAAAATGATTAAATAGGCATAATCTACGTTGAATTAACTTCAGTTAAAAAATGCAAGGTCATAGCGTCATAAATTACAATGATATTGCTAGTTGAAAATCATTGATTTTAAATCATGATTTGATCAGTTTTCTAAAATTGGTCCATGGCGGCTTTCACGGATCCTAAAAAGTTGTAAAATTTTTTAAGTAATATTTTATATATTTTTATATATATTTTATATATTTATTATATTTTTCATGGATAATACAGAAAATTATTTGTAGCTGGAGAAATCCCCTACATTAATTCTACAGATTTATTCCAAATGAAACAAGTGCCTTTGGGAAATGCTCGAATATTTAGTAGATTTGCGCTCAAAAGGAAATGCATATTAATAATAATAATAATAATAATAATAATAATAATAATAATAATAATAATAATAATAATAATAATAATAATAATAATAATAATAAATTACATTTGATGTTGGTTCCAGGTAAATTACCTGCGGCTTACTTCCAAGTATTAAATTACAGTCGGTTGTTTCCGAGACATAGAGCCATATTGCAAAGCCCTTGGAGGTCACGATATGTCCATCAATCATTGACCCGTGTATTGTGTTTTTTAAGCAAGATCGTTGACCTCATAATTGAAATTCGTCACGTTTTGTTTTATTAATCATAATTTTGACTCATGCGAGAAGGCAGACTCCTCTCCCCCCCCACTGCCTTTTGTCAGGCAATTACGTTTTGTGTCGAAGGTTCATCAAGTAAATAGTCAGCAAAGATTCATTAAGATGAATACTTTATTATTGAATTTCGAAGGTGAGGGACCATTTTTATTATGAATATTTGAAGCATGAATAGATAATATTCTTTTGTTTATACATTCCAATACATCAAATTACATATTTGATCAGAGTATGTACGACACAAATTGGGTGGCAATAATTCTATGGTAGCCAAAGAGTAATCGAAAGAAAAGAAAAGAAATAGTAAGATACTTACAGCAGAATGTAATTAACTACTGGGCTATATATTTATAATGTGAATCGTTATTTCTAAAATCTCCTAAATATATAACTATACTAATCATAGTAGGATACAATATAATCTGTCATTTGTGTTGCTTTACGAATATATATATATACTTTATTATTACGTAGCCTGCGTTGCAAGTGTAATAATTTGATTCAGTGATCAGATACAGTTTTAAACATGCGTTGCTTAATTAGGAATAAAACTTATAAGTTGAAGGATTCATGATGATTAGCACAAAGACAGGTGCATGTAAAGTTCCCCACTGACCTGAATTCAATTGTTTTCAGTTCATTGATGATGCCTTTAAATAACCTCGTTCGAGCAAATATTTTTTAATAGTTATATTTTGACATGACCTATTCCAGGACGGATCATATTAACCCTGTTGATTAAAGTGTATGAAATATATTTTGTTGAATTTGTATTATGTATGTATGTATATACACACATATATATACATACATACACATACATCATACATATATATATCATATATATATTATATATATTATACTATATATATATATAGAATATATTACATAACATATATATACACACTAGCTGACCAACCCTGCACTGCCCAAGAAAACTCTGAAGGACTCTCCAAAATATTTTCCTGCACCTCCTTTTGCTGACTGTTTTATCCAGAAGTTACTGTACTGGCTATCACTTTTATCTAGATATTACTGTTCTGTGGCCCATTTATACAGATATTACTCTAGTAACTGTCCCTTTAATCCATGTAGGACTGTACTGACTGTCCATTTTATCCAGGTATTACTGGAGTGAATTTCCCATTTATCCAGGTATTTCTGTGGTGACTGTCCCATTTATTCAGTTATTCAGATATAACTGTTCTGACCATCTCTTTTATCCAGATATAACTGAGATGACTGCTCCATTCATCCATGCACTACTGTACTGGCTGTCCCTTTTATCCAAAAATTCCCTATCTGTGTTTGTGTTTTTTATCCATGAATTACTGTACAAAATGTCCCTTTTATCCAATTATTACTTTGCCAACTGTCCCATTTATCCATATAGTGTTGTGGCGACTGTCTCATTTGTCCATATAGTGTTTTGGCGACTGTCCCATTTGTCCATATAGTGTTTTGGCGACTGTCCCATTTGTCCATATAGTGTTTTGGCGACTGTCCCATTTGTCCATATAGTGTTTTGGCGACTGTCCCATTTGTCCATATAGTGTGTGGCGACTGTCGCCCATTTGTCCATATAGTGTTTTGGCGACTGTCCCATTTGTCCATATAGTGTTTTGGCGACTGTCCCATTTGTCCATATAGTGTTGTGGCGACTGTCCCATTTGTCCATATAGTGTTTTGGCGACTGTCCCATTTGTCCATATAGTGTTTTGGCGACTGTCCCATTTGTCCATATAGTGTTGTGCGACTGTCCATTTGCCATATAGTGGTTTTTGGCACTGTCCCATTTTTCCATATAGTTTTTGGCGACCGTCCCTTTGTACCTATAGTGTTTTGGTGACTGTCCCAATTTTTGTCCATCTATTGTTTTGGCACTGTCCATTTGTCCTATAGTGTTTTGGCGACTCTCCCTTTTCCATATAGTATTTTGGACGACTGTCCCATTTGTCCATATAGTGTTTTGGTCGATGTCCCATTTGTCCCATATAGTGGTTTTGGCGCTGTCCCAGTCCATATAGTGTTTTGGCGACTGTCCCATTTGTCCATATTAGTTTTGTTTTTTGGCGACTGTCCCATTTGTCCATTTTATAGTATTGCTGTGGCGACTGTCCCATTTGTCCCATATAGTGTTTTTGGTTTTGACTACCGCATTTGTCCATATATTGTTTTGGCGACTGTCCCATTTGTCCATATAGTGTTTTGGCGACTGTCCCATTTGTCCATATAGTAGTTTTGGCGACTGTCCCATTTGTCCATATAGTGTTTTGGCGACTGTCCCATTTGTCCATAGTGCTGTGGCGACTGTCCCTATTTTTGTTCCATATTTTAGTATTTTGGCGACTGTCCCATTTGTCCATATAGTGTTTTGGCGACTGTCCCATTTGTCCATATAGTGCTGTGGCGACTGTCCCATTTGTTCATATAGTGTTGTGGTGACTGTCCCATTTGTCCATATACTGTTGTGGTGACTGTCCCATTTATCCGTGTATCACTGTGGTGACTGTCCCATTTATTCAGGTATGACTGTACTGACTGTCCCATTTATCCTGTCATTACTGTGGTGACTGTCCCATTTATCCTGTCATTACTGTGGTGACTGTCTCATTTATCCTGTCATTACTACGGCGAATGGCCATTTTATCCAGAAATTACTCTGCTGACTTACCCACTTATTCATTTAGTACTGCTCTGACTGTCCCTTTTACTCAGGTACTATTGTAGTGACTGTCCCGTTGATTCAGGCATTACTGTTTTGTCAGCCCCTTTTATTCGGTTATAGTTACTTTTCTGACTGTGTTTTATCCAGGTATTACTGTGGTGACTGTCCATTTTATCCAGGTATTACTGTGGTGGCTGCACCATTTATTTAAGTATTACTGTGGTGTCAGTCCCTTTTATTTAGGTGGTATAGCTGTGGAGAATGTCCCATTTATCCAGGTATTACTGTGGTGACTACCCCTTTTATCCAGGGGGTATTACTCTGGTAACTCCCATTTATCCAGGTATTACTGTACCGACTGTCCATTTTGTCCAGGTATTACTGTATTGTGATGTCTGTCCCATTAACTCCCCCCCTTAAACCAAACACAACCCCAACTTAACTGTAACGCCCTTACTAAACCAAAGTATACCCCCACTAATCCTAAACACACCCCCTACTAAACTGAAACCCCTAGCTAAACCTAAACACACCCCACTGCTAAATTTACACACACCTCCACTAAACCTTAACACACTCCCCACTAAACCTAAGCACAAACCTTGAGACAGAATTATTCATCACAGAGAAGTAAATCGTTTTTACTATATTTCTATGGCGTCAAGTACATGAAATGAGGTATAATAAACCCATAGAGGTTACTCAGCACACAAGTTACAAAGGGAAGGGGGATGGGGGAAGGGGAAGGGGGTACGAGGTCAAAACCTACCTTATTATCTAACTTGAGTCAAATGAGATGATGGCCATGATGGTCTAGATCGGTCGAGTGGTTCGGATTTCTATAGCCTAGCGCGTGCGCGCACAAACACACAAACACACGCACACGCACACACGCACACACACACATATATATATGATGCAACTTTACGGAAATCTAATGAGAAAGGTAATTTCCAATTAATTCCATCTCTTTATTACCAAAAGGAAAAATGCTAAGTATCAACAAATCTGATTCATATGAGATGCAGTATGACATTGCAACTGACGCACAAATCAATAGGTACAGAGAGAGAGAGAGAGAGAGAGAGAGAGAGAGAGAGAGAGAGAGAGAGAGAGAGAGAGAGAGAGAGAGATAAATTACTCTACTCGAAAAGCACGTAATAAATGCAACCCGTAAAATTAATGGGTAATCCGAAGTAAGGACGCACTTACTTTTAACGGCGGACAACAAAAGGACATTTCCAGCTACTTCCTCATAAATAACGACGTTCATGACGCGCTCCAGAGTATCCGGAGCTTTTGTAAATCATCGGAGCTCTTATATATTACGGCAGATGCAGCTGGGGTACAAGGCTTTGAGGCGTTATGCTCATCCATCTCCATGAATCTGGACGATACCATCTTACGAGTGTATGAAATGCTTGCTGAATAGGTCGGGCGCCTTGTGATGGCTCGTTTTCTTTGCTATGTTGTCCGACGCGAAACGCTCCTCATTTTCTATTGGCAGCGATAGTCATACGTATTCTCGAAGAATCAGGGTTTTCAGCATTTTTTGACGAATTACAGGTCTATAAGTTTTCTATGAGAAAAGTGATGTACTTATTTGCTAACTATTTTTATCTTTATTTTAAATTTCAGGCAATTCGGAAGGATGAAAGACTAGTTCTTGAACCTTTTCAGGGAGAATTAGATGTTATTATACTTATTTTTATAATCGCAAAAACCCCATTTACTTTTGTGAAATCGACATGTACAGCATTATAATGGCTGTAAAATATTTGGACAAATTGTGACTACCTTATCTTTAAAATATATATGAATTTGACCATATATGATCTCTTATAATGATAGGTTTACTGGGAATATCGATGTACTTAAAGGATTTTCATTCATATCTGTAAAAGTAATTTAGAAATGCATATGAGAATGGTAGATTATAAGATATTCTCGCAATACAGAACAATCCAGTAATTACATCAGAACTAAACTATTAATCTCTCGAACTTCCGCTTTTGATTAAGAAAATTCTTACACTAAACTGTTCCTTAAAACGACATAATGAACAAAAATTCTGATAACTTAAAATATTCATTCACCGATAATATGAATTTCAGTTAATAAAAATCTAGTACTATATTAAGCTTAATAAAAACGCTAAAGTAAGATTGGCTTAGGATTACCGTATGATAACTGATGTTACTGAGAGTTCGGGAATATAAGAAAATTGATAAATTCTGAACTAATTAATCATTGTTATTATTATTATTACTTGTAAGCTCTCGGATTTTTTAGATGTAAAATTTTTTTGAATTTTATTTCGCTATTATTATTATTATTATTATTATTATTATTATTATTATTATTATTATTATTATTATTATTATTATTATTATTATTATTATTATACAGAAGAAAACTGTATATTTGATATGGTGTACATGTTTTAATGTATAGACAATTAAGGTCACCTCCCCTTGACCAGTCAAGATAATCCACCATCTTCACATTTAAGTTTTGACCACCTGCACGAAAATCTCACGTATTCCTCAGACTATTGGATTATTCAGCCTTTCAGTCATCTGGAAGAGGCAGCTGACATTCACTTACAAGGAAAAAAAAAGCTTGATTTTTTTATCAACATTTATTTTATTAAGAATGTGGGAATTTTCTGGTGGGGAGGTGATGCGCTTCTAAGGATATATCTTTATTGATTTGATATATGGGGTAAAGATGATTACTAAGCTCCACCTGCTTCTGTCAGTTCTGAAATGACTTATGACTTTAATAACACATTTAATGGGTCCCAGAATACGCACTTTGTTTACTAGGGAAAGGAAACAAAGTGTACACAAATTACTAATGCTGCGTTTAATTTAGTTCATATATGCAAGATGTTATCGATCATTAATAAGTGCAAAATGACAGTAAATTGTTATAATGTATATATATATATATATATATATATATATATATATATATATATATATATATATATATATATATAAAGATAAAGTCACGTTCCTAACTTTCGTGATTCTGTTATACATATATATATATATATATTGTGACGAAGTGCCAAGTATCTGGTTACTACACTTCCCATTCATTAATTGTTACCTCACAACAGCCAGAAACCTGAACCCTCATCACAGGTAGGTACTAAACGACTGAATACTCTAAAGGCAACAGTGATCCCTTAACAACTTACCAGTATTGCAGAAAATCATACTAAGTTCATCAAAACAGTTGTGAGATAATCTTGTGAGTAATTAAATGAATCAAAGGGCATCAACAACTTTAAAAGTCTAAATATTTCCCTGATTTCAAAAGTCTAAGTACTTCCCTGGTTCTAAGTCACTTCAAGTTAATTGAAGGAAAACAGATCAGTTACCACTCTATGTTTCTACCTAAACTAATCATAATTAAATACTGGTGTAAAATAAA
>NC_087202.1:15037343-15044843 GCF_015104395.2 Macrobrachium nipponense
AAATTTAAAACAAGCGTTGACTGGCCATTAACATAATATCAATCCCAAGAATTAGAAACGACAGTAATTTCGGTATTTGACGAAATGATTTCTGGAGTAATGTTACACAGTAAATGAGTACTACCGTTCAATGAATAAATGCTCAAAACCTATATAGCTTTTCATAACTCTACAGGCATATAGAAATGTTTGTGCATTTTATAACTGAAATATGTATATTACAAGAAAACAAGGAACAATGAGTAAAAAAAAAAAAAAAAAAAACAGCAGAGTCGGAGTAAATGCTAGACCTACCGAAAGCAAGTTCAGTATACAGCCCTTATTCTTTTACCTCTCTACATTAGCCCAGATTTCAGACTTCCCAGGAATGTAGTCTCCTTTTTCCACGTCCTGATGGCCCCGCAAATGAATGTATCTTCCCACTTGTCTGGAAAGGGAAGATAACGACCACTGTAAGTGTCTCCAAAGACCCAGATACGGCTGGACACTGCTCTTCCTAATCCCTGGCTATCAGTGCTGAGCTAAGACCCTGGGTCAACTTTACCCTGAGGGATGTATTATCATAAGGCATTCAGGGAAAATCAGTGAATTTTTGCCCTTATTATGATATATCTGAAGGAGGTATTTTCTTGATATTAGAATTCTGTTTCCATTACTAAATTGCGAAACTATTTTGGTTGTGAATAATTTCCTCTCCATCTTCTCATTTCGACCATATTAAGCCCAGTGTATAACAGGTCGGCCGATCGAGTCAACTTGCTCCATCTATTTCTATTCCTTGTATCTTCTTCCGCCAGTCCCACCTCACCCATATCCCTCATCATTACATCCATCCATCTGACCCACCCCACACTCCTCCTATTTCACCACTTCTCATCCCCATTCTTTATGTGGCTGAACTTGGACTTAAAGGGCATCGGGAGTGTCACTGTTCATCTTAATGACCTCAAAAGCTATGGATTAGACACTTGATATCTGTAATTCTTGGTTATTTTTAGATGTCAGCACCTTCCCACCCCTTCTTCCTTTTGGGGTTGAACTTGGGTTTCAAGGCCATTGGGAGTGTTACTATACATCTCAACGACCTCAAAAACTATGGATTAGATCCTTGCTAACATCTGTCACTTTTGGTTTTTTATGTGTCACCTCCTTCCCACCTCTTCTCACCAATCGCCCACCATTTTGGGCTGAACAAGGAATTAATGGGCATCTCAGTGGCCTCGAAAACTATGGATAAGACATTAATATCTGTTGTTTTTGGTTATTTTTACATGCCACCCCCCATCCCATCCGTTCTTTCCCCATTTTCCTATCGTGGCTGAACTTGGACCTACATGGCGTCGAGAGTGTCACTATTTATCTAAATGACGTCGAAAACCATGAATTAGACACTAATATCTTTCGCTTTACGCTTTTACGTGCCACCCCCTTCTCAATCCCTCCCAACTGAGGCTGAACTTGGACATCGAGATTGTCACTATTCATCTCAGCTTCCTTGAAAACTATGGATTAGATACTAATATCTGTCATTTTCAGTTATTTTTACACATCCCCCTTCCCACCCCTTTTCCCCCCTCCTCTTTTAGAGCTGAACTCGTACTTGAAGGGCATCTGAGTGTCATATTCATCTCAGCGACCTCCAAAACTATGGGCTCGATACAAATATCTGTCGTTTTACTTCTTTTTACTTTTCACGCCTTTTCCACCCCACTCCTCACATCGCCACCCTTTGGTACATGTTGTGTTATCCCCACATTATTCTCTCCCTGATGCTAAGTTATATATATATACCATATCAAGTTAGCTTGAAGTTGCTCAATGTGTCAAAATTTGTGGTACATACATACATATATACATACATCCATTTATATATATATTGATTTACAAAAATTCATAAATAGAGAAAAACAAAATATATTTTGCAGATACCAACCCTAGATATCGTTCGTGGTTGACGTCGGATGAGGCTTCAAGAACAAGCCAGGTGTTACTCAAGCTTCCCTTCCCTGGGCACTCTTGTAATTCCTGGCGGGCGCGCCGTGTCTAGCGTTCTGGGCCGCTTTGTTTGGTCTGGGTTTGCTCGCACGTTCCTCTTTCTGCTGGAAGAGAGTATGTGTTCCAACTCTTGCTTACCGCTACCGCATATAAAACGCCCGTAGTTAGTTTCTTTATGGACGACCTGAGCGCCTTCGATTAGTTCTTGTAGGCATGGCTTCCTATCATGTAAATCAATGAAATACTGCTATATGGCCTCTTGGTTTCTGTGGTCCAGCATTCACCTCGGAAGGGCCATAGTAGTTTGTCTAATGTGGGTATTGCTGTGAGATTTACACAACTCCGGGAATATGAATTTATGCATCACATTCGTACACATCTTTTGTCCCACGGAAGTGGTGCTGTTTTTCATTATTATGGCTGCTACTAGGTTGGGCATACTGTGTATAGCCTGGGGTTGATTTTCTTGAAAGGGACCCCTGAATGCTGGTCACGGCGCGCCCGTCAGGGAATAGCTACAAGAGTGCCAAGGGAAGGGAAGCACAAGTAATACCTGTCATGGCCCTGAGGTCTCCCCCGATACGAACGAACGGTACCTAGTGGTTGATAGCTGCAAAACATGTTTGTATTTTATATTTATTTATATTTTGTAACTATGATATATAGTGTAATTATACATTTTAAATTTACATACACAACTATTAAGTAGATTGTAGATATCAAAAATATTGTTTTATAGTTACACTATACTATAGATAGTTACATTCAGTTTACACTCAACAACAATAATAATATTATATTTCGAATATTAACGGTGTAACTCGCATACAGTAAATTATTAGAACACTTTTCAGTTGCAAATGTACACCCAGATATCCTTTCATTTACCTAAAACTTACACACAGAGTAAATATTTAAAGCCCGGGACGCAGTGTTACCATGCGAAGACACCACAGGCGGATGGACAGATGGAAAAAACAGTATAGTATATTATTCCATATTTTCCAAGTTATGCCTAAAGCTCTCGACCCCAAATGTGGTTCAGCCTTTTAATCCTTGGACCAATCATCGCTTAGGTCTACTTTTCTATCAGCATGCAGAAACACAATGATTGTGAATCCAAATTCTAAACTTATGGGCTGGTCGAGGAGCAAGAGCCTGTGCTGGCATAAGGCCAGCGTAATCAGCAACAACAAATTGTAAACCAGCAGTCACTTGAAAATGCCACTATGTGGTGAAACAGCAATCGTGACAGAAAACAATAAATGGAATACAGAAGTTTGCCTGTTCTTCACCGAAGGTTGACACACGAGAATCGGAAAAACTCCGATGATCTGAAGATTCCTGCAAAAACCTTATTGATGCACAAACACAATTGCTTTCAACAAAAAATGTTTTAGAGAAAATTTATGCCCCAAAAGTATATAATTTTATATATATATATATATATATATATATATATATATATATATATATATATATATATATATACACATATGCACACCTATAATTATATAATATATATATAGATATATATATATAATATATATTATATATATATATATATATATAGATATATAAGGTATATATATTATAATATATCTAATATATGTATATGTATTGATATATATATATATGTATATATATATGATATAGTATATCTATATATATATATATATATATATACTATATATATATATATATATATATATATATATATATATATATATATAATATATATATATATATATATATATATATGTTCTGTAACAACAGAATTCCATCTAATAAAAGGAGCCCATAAAAACACCAAGATATAGAGAAAAAAGTACTATATTTCAGAGACGGCTGTCTCCCTCTTCAGGGAGCATCTACCTGAAGAGGGAGACAGCAGTCTCAGAAATATAGTACTTTTTTCTCTATATTTTTGGTGTTTTTTATGGGCTCCTTTTATTAGATGTGTTATAATGGTGTAATATATGTACTTATATATATATCATATATTATATATATATATTATATATACAATATATATATATATTATATATATAATATATAATATATAATATGTATATACATATATATATGCATTATACATATTATTATATACATATAATTATATATATATATATTTAATAATATATAATATATAATATATAATAATATATATAATGTATATATATAAAGAGAGAGAGAGAGAGAGAGAGAGAGAGAGAAATTGTCATTAAACGAATTAATATTAATCCCACCTTTCACTTACTGGATCCGAAACTCGATAAAACCGTAACTGAAGCATCTCTGTCAATGCTAATATCCCTGGAGCTTGATAAATTCCCTGTTCATGTACGTCTGTCACATGCAATTTACGAACACGCCACATAAAACCGATAAGGGCGCCAGGGGTCTAAAAAAAAAAAAAAAAAAAAAAAACATGCCACTATCTTACACATTTGTAATGCTGGTGATAACAAATTGATTGACCGTCAAGTGAAATTCACACCCTACAAGATAATTCAGCTTCCTTTCGAGTCATTTGGGAGTTTTATTTATATGCGGCTTAGGAAAATATTTAAGAAAATTTTAAAGTTTTCTTTGATTAAAGGTACTATATCTTGATTGCTGTAAAATGACATCATTTATTCACACACGCACAAACAAAATGCACAAACAAACAAATACACACATACATATATATACTTACAGCCATACGTAATACATTTGTATATATATGAACTTGAAATGTAGAATAAACTTGGAAAGTACTTGTCAAAGGTCTTAGTTTTCCACTCACCTTCTTACGTGGATTTTTATTATATATATATATATATATATATATATATATATATATATATATATATATATATATATATATATATGTTTGTGTGGTGTATATATATATATATATATATATATATATATGTATGTATGTATGTAGTAATGTATGTTTATGTATCATAAAATCCACGTGAGAAGGTGAGTGAAAATTGGATTTGAACAAGTACTTTCGGAGTTTATTCAATGTCCGGGTTTTCACTCACCGTCATACATGGTTTTATGATATTCTCAAGCGTGCGTTCATTCGTACTACATTGTATACACACACACAACCACACACACACACACACACACACACACACACATATATATATATATATATATATATATATATATATAATAAAAGGAGCCCATAAAAAAACACCAAAATATAGAGAAAAAAGTATATTTCAGAGACTGCTGTCTCCCTCTTCAGGTAGATGAATGAGAAAAGTTTACAGAAAAGGTGGTATTTATACCAAGAGGTCCATCCACAAACAAGCCAATTTAAGTCACCCCCGCTGATAATCTTCCTTTAATCTTCTTAAGTGTTGGTTGAATGAAGACGTTGTCGATCGTATCTGAAATCCATGCTCCTTTTGAGATGTTCATTACCTGCCTCTCTTTTATTAAGGCCGATTCCATCATTTGACTCTTGTACCGGCAGTTGCTGCTATAAATTACACGTGACAAAATTCCAGTTTATTTCTATGGTTATGTTCATTTATATGGTTGAAAATAGCCGAGTTCTGTTGTCCATACCTAACTGACCGTTTGTGTTGTATTAATCTCTGGGGAAGGGATTTACTTGTAAATCCGATGTAAGATTGGTCACAGTCCTGGCATGGGATTTCGTATACCCCAGAGTCCTTTGGAGATGTCTTTTGTTGGACGTTAATCAGGGATTTGGCTAAGGTGTTTGGGTAAGTAAATACAAAAGGGTTCGATTTTCCGAGTGAGGAGGCGAAGATTAGACTAATCTTCGCCTCCTCACTACGGACCACATATACAGGTATCTGATTTCATTCTGTTCCGACATTGCTGCCTATAATAACGTGACTCATTCCAACAGACTTCTACGCAAGTTAAATAACCTAATAGACAATAGTGCATGGAATAATCTTGAGCAACAAGACAAAGTTTTAAACTTATCCAACACCCCCCTTACTGTAAATCAACATTTAGTTTTAAATTTAGGCGTATCCTTCGCCCTTATGCCAGACCGCAAAAACTACCTAGACTTCATAGTGGCTTTTGATAAATTCATATCTGACAAAAACTACAACCGTGAAGAGATATGTTTAACAGGAGTGTTACTAAATGCTTTAACTGACTTACATAAGAAATATCCTGTTCCCCGCAGATTCATGATAGCCATCCACTCGCTAAAAAAGTTAGATGTTATAATAAGTAGATCCGACAAAGACGGCAAAATCGTAATAATGGACAAAGACTTCTACCTTGACAAAATCAACCAGCTCCTTAGCGACAAAAACACATACGAAAAACTGACGAAAAATCCCCTCCAAAACATTCCCACAGAATTTTTTCGGAAAGTAAGATTAATTGGTAAAGACAAAAAGAGTGTTGAACTATTAGAGAAATTTAAAGTAATTAATCCTAAATTACCCTACTTTTATGGCCTTCCCAAAACTCACAAAGACAATCTTCCATTCAGACCCATCGTTTCATGTGCCGAGCCTTCAATTACAAAATTTTCTAAATGGTTAGCTGGCCTCCTTCCCCTTTTTTAGGCACTTTTTCTCCAGTCACATTAACATTCGGAAGATTTTTGTCACAAATTCAGAGAAGCACATATACCACTTCACAACATAAAACTTTTAAGCCTTGACGTAGATTCCCTGTTCACTAAAGTACCAGTACAGGACGTTCTACAGTTTTTATAAGGGTAAAATTATCCCCCCTATTCAGATCATTTCCCATTGGCGCTTGACAAAATAATAAAGCTAGTTGAATTATGTGCATCTAATAACGTATTTTCATTCGGGGAATCATTCTACAATTCAACAAGCAAAAATTCGGGTGTAGTATGGGTAGTCCTTTTAAGTCCTGTTCTAGCCAATCTGTACATGGAATACTTTGAAACTACAGTAATAAATGCAATAAAACCCAAAAACATGCTGTGGATGAGATACGTGGATGATATCCTAACATTTTGGGATAATAGGTGGGGCAATTTTAATGAATTCCTCTCGAAATTAAACACATTAGTGCCCAGCATCAAATTTAAAGTTGAATGGGAAACAGACAACAAAATTCCTTTTCTTGATGTTTTAATAATCAGAGATACGACAGAATACAAATTTACCATATACAGAAAACCAACGTTCTCACTTTCATACATTCACTACTTTAGCTATCACGACATTACTATCAAGATAGGTGTAGCTAGTAACTTGTTCTTAAGAGCCTTACGAATTTGTTCCCCAGAATTCCTGGAAAAAGAATTTGAACTAATTCGCAAGCAACTTTCGTCTTTAAAATATCCTGACCATATAATTGAGAAAGCAATTCACAAAGCAAACGTAATTTTCTACCAACCGCCTAAAGACAAGACCAGAGATACACCCAACAATAAAATAATAATTCCCCACCTGGACACGATTAAGAGAATAACCAATCCCCTCGGAAAATCGAACCCTTTTGTATTTACTTACCCAAACACCTTAG
>NC_087202.1:15059843-15067343 GCF_015104395.2 Macrobrachium nipponense
TACGCCAGGAATTCAAAGTCCGTGATGAGTGCTCTCTCTCTCTCTCTCTTCCTTGTATTGGCAAACTTCAAAAGACTGACGGGCTCAAATAATTTTGGACACGTAGTTCAGCTAATATCATAAAAATTCTCTTTCAAAACAATATGTACAGAGAAATTGAAACTACAATCGCAAATAACATTTATCAGTACGTGATTTAAGGCAATAAAAGTATTTTAGTATTTTGATATGAAAGGAATAATGAATTACAAAGAAAGCAAAACTAAATGACGGCATTTTCCAAAGATGACGTATGCTTAAACAGAAGGTTCTAGAACAATCTTGCAAAAGATGGTGCAATCCTTCCATTTGCCTTCTCGAGAAAGACATCCATATTTGAAACCAGACTTGAGCGAATAAGATTGACAGGATTCCAAAACAAAACGGAGACTTCGAGCTTCCCTTATCTCGAGCGATGACAAGTTATGAAAACAATTTCTAGTTTGGAACGGACAAAGTTAATCTCTCTCTCTCTTTTCACATCTTAGTTATATTCTTAACTTTTAAGTTATGTTAGGCGAAATCTGAACATACATTTTTAGAACATACTATATCTCTAAGCTAAATAAGGAATCTGAAATTGTTGCAAACACTTTTCGTAACATTTCATGGTTATAGAGAGGAAATATGTTACGAAAGTAATAGCATATAATAATAATAATAATAATAATAATAATAATAATAATAATAATAATAATAATAATAATGATATAATATATATAATATATATATATATATATATATATATATATATATATATATAATATATATATATATATATATATATATATATATATATATATATATATATATATATATATATATATATATATATATATATATATATATATATATATATATATAATATTATTAAAGCCGATTACCCCAAGTGTAACTAGTATACTATAGCAACGTCAATTTGCAAAACGATTTACAGCAACAGCTCTGTTTACCATCTGTTGCAATTACCAAAGATACACCTCCAGCCAAAAGCCGCCCCCCCCCCACCCCCGCCAACCCCCTGCCCCAAACGCTTCTGACGAGGAGATTCCTCGCAACAAAATCGGAGTTTCTCCGGAATCGGAGGAAAGCAGCTTGCCTGCGCTTTGCCTGAATGGATGTTGATTGCTGCGTATTTACGAAAGCGGTGGAAATTTATGAGTTGTGTTGGAATGGGTCCGGATAAGATGTCGGGTCCGTTGGGTTGGAATAGGAATAGTTCGGATAAGAATTCGGGGCTGTTGGGAGAAGTGTGCTTGTGAAGGAAGAGGAATTTCGTGGGTAATATTGTAGATGATATTGGGTGTGGTCGTTCTCTTGCATAAGAGTATGGATTTGTCTAGTTACGGAATTTTGTCTCTCTCTCTCTCTCTCTCTCTCTCTCTCTCTCTCTCTCTCTCTCTCTCTCTCTCTCTCCAACCAGCTGACTCTTTCCTCTTTCTACTCCTTAAACACCCTCTCTGCTCTGTCACCCTCTTCCCCCCCCCCCCACCCCCCCCCTTGGGGCCATTGATGTGTTACCCCCAAGTATTCTTTTCCAGAAAGTACGACAAATGTATACAGAAATTAGCTCTGATAAATTCGTCAAGTTTATTTAATTACTAAGGCTACGGGCAGAACAAGCCCCGTTTCAAGGAATCCCTGCCCACTTCCATCCCTTCAGTGCCCCTGGGCGCTAGTGATGTCTTTACCCCCCACAGTGTTTATTTCTATATATTAAGCTATATGTATACCTTGTTTGGTTGAAATTGCCCAATGCGTTTCAGATTTATGCTGGCACATACAGACATACATACATACACACACATACACATATATATATATGCGTATATGTCAATGTATACATATACGTACACATACATATATACACACACACGCACACACACATATATATATATGTGTGTGTGTTTATGTGTGTACATACATACATATATATCAATGAGTGCACTCTTATTTCTACAATATACTGAATATTAGATAATAGAATATTAGATCATAGAAAGTTCTCTTAGCGGATTGAATCTTTGTTTTGCATAGACTTCCTTCGCCCGTCTCACCCCAAGAAATGAAATTTCCAATCCTCATCTCTAACAGAAATGTCTCTGAAGGAGAGAACAACCATATTTTGAAGAATTCAGGAGATTAGAAATTACGAGGTTCCTTCAAATTACATAACTCGAAAGAGCTACTGGGATTTTTTTTCTCCTTTTTTTTTTAGAACAATGTCTATGTTATTCTCTAAAAGCAGAAAAGAAAGTAACATACAACAACAAACGTGGTATAAACAAGGCCATAAATCTCATTAAATGTCAGAGATAATTAGAAAAGTGTTGAAACTTTACGTGGACTAGTAGGGATTTTGTGTAGATTTTTTCTTGGATTTTTCTTTCTCTGACACCGATGTTTTTATTTCAAATTTTAGATGGTTTTCCACTTTTTCAATTTGGAAGTGGTGGTTCTGGAAAATGCTGTTTACATTTATTTCGTAAAACTTTCACGTACACACATCCCAAATAGGGCATGTATATGTGTGAACTTATAATTATGTATGTATGCATATATATATATATATATATATATATATATATATATATATATATATATATATATACATATATATATATATATATATATATATGTATATATATATCATACTATATACTATATCATATATATATATATATATATATATATAGATATATATTATATATATATATATCTATATATATATATATATACTACATACATACACGAGTATATATAAGGAAGAGATTACAGAATTTACTCTTTATCTCCATTTTGCAATATGTAGCAAATTCTGTTCGTTCATCAACACTTCCTGCTAAAGTATACTTTTGAATTTATGTAGGTTTATGCAAATATTCATACTTTTATAAAACAGCCATTTATCTACCTGCGTTTGTTGGTCCACCTCTCAGCCCTTGTTCTTAATTGAATAATTCGGTTTGAAATAAATTATTCCTCTTCTCATTCATTACCATAAGATTTCTAGAGGGGAGTAAACTCTCAAATGAAATTATTCCATTTCATTAAGAGCTGAATCTCATTATCTTAGACTTGAATGGACTTCGGAATCTCTCCAGTTAATTCAGACTCTCGCAACGTATCTCCCAAAAGCATTGTAATGGTGGATGGAAATGACCTCTGGCCTAGGGTCGATAGATACTATAGAAACTGTGAAGGACAGAGTCTCTGTTTTGGAACGATGGTAAAGGAATTTGAAAAAGGATGTTTTATTTATATTTAGATGATAAAGTAGCATTTTGTTTTATTTTGAATGATACAAGGGTTTGAGAACATTCATAATATAATTATACATAAAAGCAATTTAATGATTTAATTTGAGAGAAATATTGCCACCTCTTACGGCAATGATCAGCTAGAGAAAAGTTCAGATGAAAGAGAACATTGTCTGAAAAAAAATATAAACATCTACGTAGTCTAATCTATTATTAGTAAACATAATATAAAGAAAAAACGAAAACTGCACACTTTGGATTAGTCAACAGTACATGTTTACGGACATACACATACACTTACATTCAAACATACACATACACACAGTGGGGCAAGCTTAGCAATCTGTATTTTTATCTATTATTAAAAAAAAATATTAAATTAAAACAGACTATACCCTAAAGATTAGTCAATCCGTATATGTTAACGAACATACACATACACTTTCAATCAGACATGCATACACACACACACATGCACGTGCTCACACAAATTGAGACAAAGTATCGCGTTAACTCTCTCGTTAGGGACAAAATAGAGTGATCGAGGCCCTTTCCTTCTTTAACTTCTGACAGTCCTTGTTAAGGACTTGTTACCTTCTTAATGGTTTCAGTGAGGTGGCAGTTTGTTCTATTTTTCCAATTCCACGTGCGCTGATAAATCATTAGGGGTATATATATATGTATGTATGCATACATGTATACATAAATGTATGTATAAATATATTCATACATATGTATGCATGCTAAATATATGTACGTATATACATATATATATTATATATATGTATTTATGTATTTATTATATATATAAATATATATATATATATATATATATATATATATATATATATATATATATATATATATATATATATATATATATATATATATTAACAACGACCTTTGTTCGATCCCGATGTGAATCAGAAGATATATATATTATATATATATATATATATATATCTATATATATATATATATATATATATATATATATTATATATATATATATATATAGATATATATATATATATATATATATATATATATATATCTAATAAAAGGAGCCCATAAAAACACCAAAATATAGAGAAAAAAGTACTATATTTCAGAGACTGCTGTCTCCCTCTTCAGGTAGATGAATGAGAAAAGTTTACAGAAGAGGTGGTATTTATACCAAGAGGTCCATCCACAAGCAAGCCAATTTAGGTCACCCCCGCTGATAATCTTCCTTTAATCTTCTTAAGTGTTGGTTGAATGAAAACGTTGTCGATCGTATCTGAAATCCATGCTCCTTTTGTGATGTTCATTACCTGCCTCTCTTTTATTAAGGCCGATTCCATCATTTTACTCTTTGTCACCGGCAGTTGCTGCTATAAATTACACGTGACAAATTCCAGTTTATTCTATGGTATGTTCATTTATATGGTTGAAATAGCCCGAGTTCTGTTGTCCATACCTAACTGACCGTTTGTGTTGTATTAATCTCTAGGGAAGTGATTTACCTGTAAATCCGATGTAAGATTGGTCACAGTCCTGGCATGGGATTTCGTATAACCCAGAGTCCCTGGGAGATGTCTTTTGTTGGACGTTAATCAGGGATTTGGCTAAGGCGTTTGGGTAAGTAAATACAAAAGGGTTCGATTTTCCGAGGGGGTGGGTTACTCTCTTAATCGTGTCCAGGTGAGGAATTATTATTTTATTGTTGGGTGTATCTCTGGTCTTGTCTTTAGGGGGTCGGTAGAAAATTACGTATGCTTTGTGAATTGCTTTCTCAATTATATGGTCAGGATACTTTAAAGACGAAAGTTGATTGCGAATTAGTTCAAATTCTTTTTCCAGGAATTGTGGGGAATAAATTTGTAAGGTTCTTAAGAACAGGTTGCTAGCTACACCTATCTTGATAGTAATGTCATGATAGCTAAAGTAGTGAATGTATGAAAGTGAGAACGTTGGTTTTCTGTATATGGTAAATTTGTATTCTGTCGTAACTCTGATTATTAAAACATCAAGAAAAGGAATTTTGTTGTCTGTTTCCCATTCAACTTCAAATTTGATGCTGGGCACTAATGCGTTTAATTTCGAGAGGTATTCATTAAAGTTGCCCCATCTTTTATCCGAAAATGTTAGGATATCATCCACATATCTCATCCACAGCATGTTTTTGGGTTTTATTGCATTTATTACTGTAGTTTCAAAGTATTCCATGAACAGATTGGCTAGAACAGGACTTAAAGGACTACCCATACTACCACCGAATTTTTGCTTGTAGAATGATTCCGCGAATGAAAAAACGTTATTAGATGCACATAATTCAACTAGCTTTATTATTTTGTCAAGCGCCAATGGGAAATGATCTGAATAGGGGGATAATTTTACCCTTAAAAACTGAAGAACGTCCTGTACTGGTACTTTAGTGAACAGGGAATCTACGTCAAGGCTTAAAAGTTTTATGTTGTGAAGTGGTATATGTGCTTCTCTGAATTTGTGACAAAAATCTTCCGAATGTTTAATGTGACTGGGAGAAAAAGTGCCTAAAAAAGGGGAAAGAAGGCCAACTATCCATTTAGAAATTTTGTAATTGAAAGCTCCGGCACATGAAACGATGGGTCTGAATGGAAGATTGTCTTTGTGAGTTTTGGGAAGGCCATAAAAGTAGGGTAATTTAGGATTAATTACTTTAAATTTCTCTAATAGTTCAATACTCTTTTTGTCTTGGCCATTTAATCTTACTTTCCGAAAAAATTCTGTGGGAACGTTTTGGAGGGGATTTTTCGTCAGTTTTTCGTAAGTGTTTGTGTTGCTAAGGAGCTGGTTGATTTTGTCGCGTAGAAGTCTTTGTCCATTATTACGATTTTGCCATCTTTGTCGGATCTGCTCATTATAACATCTAACTTTTTTAGCGAGTGGATGGCTATCATGAATCTGCGGGAAACAGGATATTTCTTATGTAAGTCAGTTAAAACATTTAGTAACACTCCTTTTAAACATATCTCTTCACAGTTGTATTTTTTTTCAGATATGAATTTATCAAAAGCCACTATGAAGTCTAGGTTGTTTTTGCGGTCTGGCATAAGGGCAAAGGATAAGCCTAAATTTAAAACTAAATGTTGATTTACAGTAAGGGGGGTGTTGGATAAGTTTAAAACTTTGTCTTGTTGCTCAAGATTATTCCATGTGCTATTGTCTATTAGGTTATTTAACTTGCGTAAAAGTCTGTTGGAATGAGTCACGCTATTATAAGCAGCAATGTCGGAACAGAATGAAATCAGATACCTGTATATGTGGTCCGTAGTGAGGAGGCGAAGATTAGACTGAGTTCCATATATCACTCTGCGTAGTACGAAGATGTCGTTTTTCGTATCGGATGAGATATGTGGATGATATCCTAACATTTTGGGATAATAGGTGGGGCAATTTTAATGAATTCCTCTCGAAATTAAACGCATTAGTGCCCAGCATCAAATTTAAAGTTGAATGGGAAACAGACAACAATATTCCTTTTCTTGATGTTTTAATAATCAGAGATACGACAGAATACAAATTTACCATATACAGAAAACCAACGTTCTCACTTTCATACATTCACTACTTTAGCTATCATGACATTACTATCAAGATAGGTGTAGCTAGCAACCTGTTCTTAAGAACCTTACAAATTTATTCCCCACAATTCCTGGAAAAAGAATTTGAACTAATTCGCAATCAACTTTCGTCTTTAAAGTATCCTGACCATATAATTGAGAAAGCAATTCACAAAGCATACGTAATTTTCTACCGACCCCCTAAAGACAAGACCAGAGATACACCCAACAATAAAATAATAATTCCCCATCTGGACACGATTAAGAGAGTAACCCACCCCCTCGGAAAATCGAACCCTTTTGTATTTACTTACCCAAACGCCTTAGCCAAATCCCTGATTAACGTCCAACAAAAGACATCTCCCAGGGACTCTGGGTTATACGAAATCCCATGCCAGGACTGTGACCAATCTTACATCGGATTTACAGGTAAATCCCTTCCCCAGATATTAATACAACACAAACGGTCAGTTAGGTATGGACAACAGAACTCGGCTATTTTCAACCATATAAATGAACATAACCATAGAATAAACTGGAATTTGTCACGTGTAATTTATAGCAGCAACTGCCGGTACAAGAGTCAAATGATGGAATCGGCCTTAATAAAGAGAGGC
>NC_087202.1:15072343-15084843 GCF_015104395.2 Macrobrachium nipponense
TGAAACTTCTTGAATATACTCGTGATATTCTTTGCACTGCTATGCTTAAAGCAGTGTGTCAAGGTTGGCAGTGCTGCCAAAGCCAACTCGCATAACTTGCTTCAAAAAGTGTCCATCGTAGGTACCTGCATAGCATATAACAATAGACCTAATAGGCTCAACAGTCATAAAAAAAAGTTTGAAATAGAAATATGAATGACAGATAACTTTCTTCGAAATTTGAAGTCTTAGGTATATGTTCCGAAATTTGGAGTCTTAGGCCATGTTCAAACTGACCATACATTGCACTTCTGAATTATAGGCTTATTAAAAAAATCGAAGGCTTCAGAGGCGCAATACAGTTTACTAAGGATTTATTTTTAGGGAATACCTGTTTTGTCAATGATAAAAGACGATTCTTTAATTTATATCCAACAATAGTCATTATTTAAGGTTATTAATATTAACGTCAAGGCCTATGCAACAAATTTTTTATTGTAAATTAATGACGTTTATTTACTTAAAAGTCCTTCTGCTTCACCTTGACATATAATTTATTCATGAAGAAATCTGAATTGCGTAAATTTGTAGATAACTTATGCTTTTTTCCACTCTTGTTAGTATATGGATGTAAATATTAAGAGTAATGTGTATTTAGCAAGCAAACAAAGCTAGCTCACTTAGGCCTATAAACAAAACCTTGGCTTCAACCAAAGTGCAACTACAAAGGCGAATGTATGTTAGTAACCCATTATTTTAAAGTAATTAAGAGATATGACCCAAATAATTTTATATTTTATGGAAATTCAAATATTAAATAAATATTTTCAAGATCATCTAATTGTTTTTGCACATTGTAAACGAATGTTTCAGATGGTTCATGTCGCCGCCACTCAAATGGTTCCGTTATATTGGCCACGCCCACCGCTCATATTGGTGGATGCGTTTTAGCTGCTCGTATTTATTTCTTTATTTCTTTATTTATTTATCTTAAGTCGAGGGACAACAATAATCAAATAAGTCTTTTTATAATTTTATGATTACAAAGGAATAACATGAAAATGGTATGATTTTTTTTTTTTAATTTAAAAAAGATGTTTAACATTAGAACATAGGTTTGATGAAGACTTCTTTGTCAAACTCATCGTCGCTGGGTGAACGAAATTTTTAGGAATGTTTCGTCAATGTTTTTCTGAAATTTGGTTACATGTAATATTTTCTTCCAGTTTTGATATATATGACAGATGTCACTCTTATGAAATATGTTATGGCCTATTGTAAGAAATAATCCTGTTTTTGCATTGAAATTAGAGATAAATATGCATTATGTTAGCCGCTAGTTACTAATTTTGAACGAAATCTTATGCACTCATATTGCATCATTTCTGAACATGGCTGTACTGAATATATTCGAAGGTCATCTAAATATTCATAAAACTAAAACATATCCGTATGAGAAGTTTTTAATAAAAAATAAACAATTTTCCTAAGAAATTCAACTAAAAATTCAGTCTCAATAGTTTTGGCCAAAATATTGTAAGTATGAAAATAAAATCATCAATGCAAAGATTTAGTAAGAAGAGATCTTATTTTAATGTATTTTTCTATTTTTGAAAGTAAACTCGAAAGTTATTTATCGAAAAACATCCAAAATACAGTAAACAGGAGAGAATAATCATTAGCTAAGTGTAGGTTAATCAGTTTTGAATTTAATCAAACAGACGAACTTGAGAAATGAACAGGAAATTAAATATCAATATTTTTTTATGCAGATGTTTTACGAATCCTGTGGAACAGCAGTTAGTAGGTACCTTTACCAAGAATGTAAAAGTTGAAAAGTGACCATGAATAAAAGCGTGCAAAATTATGCAATGGGAGACAGTCCTCATTAATATTCAGTAAATTAACATTCAACTTTATCTGAGAAACTTATGCAGGAAACCAAAACTTTGTCATGGCATCACTTGGGAATGGTAATTATAATTTTTTACCTCAATAATTTCTCAAACTTTGAAAAAAAATAATGAACAGTTGTTAAACCGTCCTATAATTCAAAAACTCTAAAAAATTGTATTTTTCGTGGCGTTACTTTTTAATGTTATTATTAGTAAATTGCTAAATAGCTTTAAAATTTTGCTTTTAAATCCTCATTAAAATGTTTAAAAAATAAGGGCAATATACACTTCAGTATAATTAGATAATATACAGAAATACTTCTTTAAAAACAGTTTCCACACACGTATATATATATGTATATATGCATATATATATATATATATATATATATATATATATATATATATATATATATATATATATATATATATATATATATATATATATATATATAACTTTGTCTACGAAAATTTTAATTAAAAACAGAAGTCTTCCTACAATAAAGTAATTGAAATTCACGTCCACTGAAATATTTCATAGTTATATCAAAAGTATCCACGACGAAAATTGAACCTATTACGATCAGAAAATACTCATACCTCATCCCTCCCCCAACCACAGCCCTCCCCTCCCCTCCCCTCCCCTCCCCACCAGTGTTAATAAACTGTGGCTATCACGCGACAGCGAATCATCTGTGTAACCTTCGTTGAAGTCCTTTTGTATATTGGGAAATCAAATTAAATGATTTTGGTGACGGATTTGATCAACTGGCGCGATTCCATCATTGTTTTTGAAGCCCATCAAATGACATATTCACGCCAAAATAGTGAAGTGGACGGATTGAATTGACTGGGTGATCATCGAGAGGGATTGTGGGGATTTTTGTATATTCATTTTGAATAAGTGATGCTGATAGTCATTTATCTCACCATATTTTATTTTGGCACCCAGAACCTTTTCCGGCATCGAACACCATTTGTTGACCCCAGGCGCCTTTCTCTGATACCTGACGCTATTTTGCCTCCAAGCGCCACTTTCTTGTTCTAAATACCATTTTTTTGACATCCTTCAACAGTCTCCGGCTCTCGGTGCAACCTAAGAGTTCTCAATATCATTTTCTGGCACCTACCACAATTTTCTGGCCTCTGCCGCCATTTTCCGGCTCCCGGAGTCACTTTCTGGTTCCCAATATCCTTGTCTGTCATCTGCAAACATTTTCTGAGATATGATGCCATTTTCTAGCTTCCGAAACCACATTCTGGTTCTCCATTTTCTGGTTCCCGGCGCCAATTTCTTGTTGTCAGTATAATTTTCTGGCACCCGCTACCATTTTCTGATATATGATGCCATTTTCTGGCTTCTGGCGTCATTTTCTGATCCTTAATACCATTTTGTAGCAGACGCCACCATTTTTCTGAGCTCTGGTACCATTTTTTGTCTCACAGTGAAAAGGACTTGAAGGGCACTTGCCTGAAAAAGCCATTGTGCCACTTAGCCAATGAATTAAGTACTCTTGGTAACTCAACTATGGTGGTTGCTGCCACGATTGAGAGGTGCATGGATTTACTTTCTTTCTTTTTGACACTTGGAAGTGATCATTCAAAGGGAAAGAAGGCTGTTTCTATATTTGAAAGCATGATTGTCTGCTTAAAGAGCTTAAGCACTTAATCCTTAAATGCCACGCCCTTATAAACGTGTATAGTGTATGTATTATGTGTGTGTTATATATATATATATATATATATATATATATATAGATATATATATATATGTGTGTGTGTGTGTGTGTGTGTGTGTGTGTATGTGTGTGTATCTATACATACATACATACATACATACACACGTTTATAAGAGTGTGGCATTTATGGATTAAGTACTTGAGCTCTTTCAGCAGACAGTCTTTCAAATATAGAAACAGCCTTCTTCTTTCCCTTTAAATGATCATTTTCAAATGTCAAAGAGAAAGAAAGCAAATAGCAGACTAATTTTAGGTACAAGGTAACGTGAGCCTCAAGCAAATTATCCCCAGCGAAAGAATTTCAAACGCACGATGAGCTTTTAATGTATGTCGAAATTATCTTTAATTTGCAATGACGCCTGCCCTTGATAGCAGAGCAAACATGGCGGTCTGTTGAAGAAGATAACAGGCGTCAGTTGACTTGGCATCTGCCATTAGTCTCTGCTGAGGTTAATGGATTAACAGGTTAATGGACGCAGCTTCGACCCAGCTTGGTCAGGTCTGCTTATAATGAAGTTATTGTTAGGTGTACACAAGGTCAGTCATTGGTCTTGGAAGATTACGTAGGAATTCGACGGCACGTCACTGTAATTCTGTGTTTGTCTCAGATACATTTACCAGAGCTGGCATAGATCCACCTTCGCTATCATGGAGAAGTCTTTATTCGTTTATCGCGTTTTAGGCTGCGATGTATGTAGAATCTACTGGGCACTTTCCAAAATGTAAAGAATTCGAGAAGTTGAGAGGGAATTTTGGCTAATAAATACTACACACGTATCTGGTAAAAATTGACCAGTCGATTCTACACACACATGTACACGCTTACGCGTACACATACATACACGCACACAAATATATATGTATATATATAGTATATATATATATATATATAATATACACATATATATGTATGTATATATATATGTATTATATATATTATATATATATATATATATATATATATATTATATATAATATATAAGTTATATATATATAAGATATATATATGATATATATATATATATATATATATATATATATATATATATATATAATATATATATATATATATATATATATAATATATATAGATATATGATTGCGAGCATTAATGCATTTATTTCCGTATACTTGCTTCATCCAAATTTACTGCTAAAAGAGTTAACCATGAAAAATCACTCAATAAGAAATGACCAGAGGACTGAAACACACATGTAGAATGTCGCAAAATGACGCAATTCCAGGGGCAGTTCTTTTGCCAACCTACGATGCCTTTTACTGCCCAAGTTTCTGGTGCTGGTCTGCCGAGTTTTACTGCTTCCTTCTCTTCCAGTCTTTTTAGACAAAAGTGATTGGCAGGTCGTAATGTTATTACCGTGGCTGACGGTAGCTTTTACGGGCGGGAAGGGTTGATGGAGCCGGGAGGGATAGGGGTGGGAAAGGGGGATGGACCAGCTGGTCTTCGAATCTATAAATAAAGCTCCGAAATTCCTCTGAGGCTCTCTCGTCTTCGTTGTGCTATGACACGCATACCACCCGTACAATTTTGCCTTTGAAAACTGAGTTTATTTCTGAATTCTTTCAGTCCTGGTATATCATAAAATTCAAGCCACTATTAATGTCTTACAGTGATGGCTGAATCAGCTGAATAAATACACAATATATCAATATGTACAGATGCAAGCAATGCAGAAATGTTGCTCTTGTTGCCGAAGATACTAATTTTAAATATGACAGTCATCTATGGACATACCTACATATATAGATATATGATGTCCTTAAATCCGTGGATTTAAGGATATTCACAAGTACGTGTTCCTTCGTGCTACATTGGATATATAATGTATATAATATATGTAATATATTATATACAGGATAAAAGGGGCCATGCCGTCCGTGATGACAACCCCTTCGAGACGGATTATGCAATTACTTCCAGAATAAGTAATCACTTGGAATCCTGTCAAGCCAAAGAAGCTGTGAAAGTTCCGAAGAGTTTGCTGTCAACTACGAAACTTGTAGAAAATGAAGGTGTGTGATAGAGAGGGGTTAAGGGCTCCTTAGAAACGGTCCTCGAATTTCTGATTTTGACCAGAACCTTCTTGGTGGGAGGGGAGTCTATGGTCAAAATTTGGTAGCTCTAGCTTTCATAGTTTGGGCATGCATAACGAATAGACAGACAAACAGAAGACGTACAGATATTGCCTATTACTTAATTAACGAGCGAAGCAAAGTCATTACAGGGAACGGGCTTATTTCTGGCTGCCCGGCCAGGCCCTAACGCTATTCAAATGCTAATATCTCCAAACGCATTAAAGATAAAAGAAAAATTCTTTTTGGCAGATATAACCGTACGTCTTTAAATTTCATTCCATTTAAGATTATTTTTGAAATATCATAAATTCACATTTAAATGAGGTTTTAATTATTGTATTATAATTTTGTCAAAATTGGTGATTTTAGCGCTAAATTCAATAGTTTTCTTTAATGCTAATTTATATAAATAATATATATTTATATACATACATACATATATATATTATATATATATATATATATATATATATATATATATATATATATACTATATACATACATATATATATATATATATATATATATATATATATATATATATATATATATTATAGACATATATTTATGATTTATTACCAAAGGGGCAAAATCCCCAACAGAGCAAAAACGCAGAGAATAACACTCCAAGACGATAATGGAAAATAGTAAACAGATTTGAATATTTATTAAAAAAAGTTAACCATAACCTAATAAACCCACAAAAAGAACTAGATAAGGGTGTACAAACAAAGACTCCACGCAAAATAATCTTTCACACGATAGAACAAGAGAGTAATTAGGAAGAGGAAGGAAAACAACCTATTCCTATAAAATGAGAGCCTTAATCCAAGGTTTTACAAATAAACCTTTTTAATTACGTAAATAACGAATTATTAAAATAATGACAATATTTAACATCAATTAACCCACGGCCAGGTCACTTTTTACTATATGTATCTTCGCAAAAAGTGACCAGTTGATTTCCTCTCCGAAATAAGAACAAAAACGATAGCCTACGTGGCTGTCATGAAAATATCTGAAAACGACGCGTATATGTATGTATGAAAGGCAATAGACTTATCCTTCGGCTCTCAAGGCCTTGTAGTGACAGCGTATCTAAAAAAAGGCACGAATAATACGACAAGCTAAGCAGGCATTGTGGCTGTTACAATTACATATGTTTCTGTTAAATTGACCAGTAGATTCTATATATAATATAATATATATATATATATGATATATATATATATATTATATATATATATATATATATTATATATATATATGTATAGATATATATACATACATGTATACATACCTACATATATATATATATATATATATATATATATATATATATATATCTATATTTGTATAGGATTACGTGTAGTTATCTACCAAAAAGCGAATAATGAGTCAGGCTCTGTATCAGTGAACGAACAAAATTAGCTTCGTTGTCACTTGTCAGGCAGCGTTTGTGAAAAGCCTTGCTATATAATATTAATAAATGAAAAACTCCAAAGCTACAGTTTGCAAAGAGTGGAGAACTCTTTCCATTTAGGAAAAAGAATTTCCGATATTTTATTATGAATATAAAATTTAGTTAACCCCATTTATTTTGTGAGTTGGGGAGGGAAACCATAGAAAAGAGAGCCCACCATTATATTAGAGTTAATTCACTAAGAATTTTTATGAAGTAGCTTTAGGTGAAAGATTAAAACAGTCATCCATTTACTCTCTCTCTCTCTCTCTCTCTCTCTCTCTCTCTCTCTCTCTCTCTATGAATAGATATATTATATTATATATTAATAATATATATATATAATATATATATATATATATATATATATATTATATATATTGTCGCGTGTAAGCCGCGATCTTGGGTCCAAGGGTTGAAATGTGAGCCTCAGCAACGGGATAACTGAATCAGTGGCTGCTTAGGACCAATAAAAAAAGGAAGACAGCGAACAGAAAGTACTCTTTTCAGTAATGTGAAAAAATATACTAGGTAACAAAGATATTGGTTAAAAGAAAACACTATGGGTCCACTAAAATTAAGTACAATTTCACTAAAATGTAAAGGATATTACAGGGACTACTGTTGAACCCCGTGGCTCTGTAGGCTACGTTAAACAAGGTTACAACACAAACTGGGGCCACACCAGGTACGAGGGTGATCATTCAATTAGCTAGACTAATCCTAAAAGTCAACACTTAGAGTAAAACAGGATTCCTTTGGCGGGTCTGATTCAGAACAGCTAAGAAACACAAAAAATAATAGCGGCGTCTACGATCACTGATTTGGTACTTCGTTTTGCAACTGTTTCTGTTTAAACACTGGTGAATGACCACCTGCGATGTACTACCTACTCCTTCAACAGTCTTCTACACACACACACACACAAAAGCAAATGCCACGAAGGAAAAGTGAAACCACTGAGTGGTTGCTAGAACTTTTGACAGACGGTCGTTTACTAGCAGACTTCTAGCAAACCCCGATGCTTCGAAAGGCCTAACAACCACATAGTTTTTTCCCTTTACCTTCTTGGCAGTTGTCTTTATATATACATACACACACATATATATATACATACATACATACATATATATATATATGTATGTATGTATGTATAAAGAGAAGCAGGTAATGAACATCTCAAAAGGCGCGTGGATTTCAGATGTCATCGACGGAGTTTTCATTCAACTAACGCTTAAGAAGATTAAAGGAAGATTATCAGCGGGGGTGACCTAAATTGGCTTACTTGTGGACGGATCTCTTGGTATAAATACCACCTTTTCTGTAAACTTTTCTCATTCATATACCTGAAGAGAGAGACAGCAGTCTCTGAAATATAGTACTTTTCTCTCTACATTTTGGTGTTTTTATGGGCTCCTTTTATTAGATATATATACATATATATATATATATATATATATATATATATATATATATATAGTATATATATATATATATATATATATATATATATATATATATATATATATATATTTATATATATATATATATATATATATATATATATATATATATATATGATATATATATATATATATGTACATATGTATATGTATGTATAGAGTTCAATTATTTATATTAACAACCACGCCTTTCTTTCACTTCTCCTTCTAGGCATTTGTCTTTATATATATATATATATATATATAGATATATATATATATATATATATTATAATATATATATATATATATATATATATATATATATTAAAAGTTTTATCATTACGGTAGAATATCTAGTCACGATTTTGTCAAAACATCATTTTCCTTTCTACGAAATGTCAAAATGTGGTAAATTCGATTTCTTCTGAAAACAGAATATGTCACGAGATACGTTTTTTTTTTTTGTATCGAAATTATTCTCTCACCCACTTTGGATGCCAAACATGACTATTCCTAATACATTGCAATTAAAGTGAAAGAAAATAATATTTCTCAAGGGTTCTCACGAGAATACCCAAGCCTCTTTCAGCGATCCCACATAAACACGCAAACATTCTGCCTCTCACGCATGCATATACACCAAATAAACACACATACACATGCGCGAGCACACCCACTATATGTGTGTGTATGTGTGTGTATGGTGTGAATATAATTACATATATTATATTATATATATAATTATATATATATATATATATATATTTTATATAACCATATATATATAAAATTGGGTTTGTATTTTGACATTTTTATTTATCTAAGTAAATTTCCTTTGCAAAAGCCCTTTTTCAGATATATTCCATTTAAGATATAATGCTTAACTACGTACATTGAAACATTCGTGTCAATAATAACATTCATTTTTGTAGTTATTTACAGCAAGAACCAACAAACCTCTAATTTGACGTCAGCACCGAACTTCGGTTCATGACACTGTATACCATTCTGTACGAATAGTATGTTTATTATACTGAACTTCATAGCTTGTTTCAGCTGATACTGGTCAGTCAAATTCAAGTTTAAAGGAAACAATAATAAAGGGCTAAGATGGATAAGATGGATATATTACGACCAGATATTTTTCACGGCGCTGTCTCTCCTTTGCACGATTACAAGAACGGGGCTTTTGACTAAAAGACAAAGCGTCTTTGTTTTAAACTCGATGCTGTACTAGTAAAAGCGCCAATGCACAAAACAAATCCAAGCACTAACACCGTAACACGACCAGTAATAAGACGAGACAACGAGTGCATCCAGAACAAGTTCCTTTGTAATTCCATTCTGTGCCTCTCCGCCCGAGTAGGATTTTAGGTAAGACCGGGCTATTCGTCGACAAGACAGCCTAACTTTGGCCGGCTTAAGAGCTCTTTAGTGCGGGAAGTATCTTGTGCCTTGTCTGAAATAAGTTGATAACGACTCCAAAAACTCTCCCTCAGACCTCAAGCGTCCCTGGACTCGGCTCCACATAATCCGGGATATCACCGGCCCGGGTCATCACACGAATTTGGCCTGAGGCAGGGTTTATCACGCGTCATTTACAGAAACGAGGTGGTGAGGTGGTGAGGTGGAGCATGCGGGGTTTGCTTCGAAAAATTTACCTTGTTGGTATAAATAGTTTTTTTTTCTTTTTTGTACAAAGTCGAACACGTTTGCTTTCATTTTAACATTGGCTAATATTTTCCTTTTGAAAAGTTCCTTTTTTCATGCAGATTTTAAAAGTATTCTAAACTAGTTTCCAATATATACATTTTTTAGCTTTAGTAATGAAATAAATGCTCAAATATCAGTGGCACCTATTTCATTTTGATTACAGATAAGTTGCAGAATTGAGAAAAAACACCTTTAACTAAATAGTAGCAACAATAAGTAGGAATGTCTCTAGTTTTTGCTTATAGACTTCTGATGTGGGTGATATTTCTCATTTTGATGACAGTTTAAAAAGAAATTAAGTCTAAGTTTTTTGAGAAAACAGATTAGTTTAAATGTGCTTTGCTTTCTCAGATATCATAGCTAAGGGAAGATAAGATAAATGATATTGCGCCAATGTTGTTTTTATGTACGATATTATAGTATGAAGAATGATATATATTATAGATAATATAAGATATATATATATATATATATATGTATATATATTATATGTATATATATATATCTAGTAACATATATATTATATATATAGATTATAATATATATATATGTGTGTGTGTGTGTGTGTGTGTGTGTGTGTGTGGTGTGTACATATATCCACACATATATTTACAAACAGACATACAAACATTCAAAATTATCTATCGTTAAATTAGTGATTGAATGTACCGGTGTCAGTAATTTCTTCTTATTCCTTCTGTTTCACTTAATGTTGCTTCATTTCCAAACAACAACAACGTTAACTGCAAGATTATTTTTCATAATAGAAATATTTCCATCATCATCATCACCCCATTACTTATATCGAAACGCTTTAAAGAGACAAAGGTTATCTTAAGGCAATGACGTATTCCATTTGACGTTTCCGTAAACGTCTCAGAACCGTGATAATTAGGCCTGCGATTCCAGCCTAGTTTCCGGAAGAGGGGATAAAGCTTCACTGCTAATTTAGAGACGACAGGACTCTCAAGCCTATGGAATAAGCGAGGGGCTTTCTACGCAGACATTCGGAAGGAAGACTTACGGAGTAGGGAAAGTGTGATCTGAATGAACAGGGATTACGTCATCTCCGCGGTTTATTGCCCAGATTCCACGGGGAGATAAATCGAAGAAGGATGAAGAGGCAGTAACTTAAGACCCGTTATTGAGCCTACTGCGCATATTCGCTAGGGCTTTTGAAATGCTGATCCCGTGGTTTTGAATACTTGCCGTCCAGGTTTCAAAATGTTTATGAACGTGATTTTGGCTGGCGTCTCGAAAATAGATGGCGAAGTTTTTCATTACTTTTGCTCTTCGGATTTTCAAGAGGTTTCAGTGACATTGTTACTGAAGTTGTTAGATAATCGAGCAAGATTTAATAGCCACGAGACCATAAGCCAGCTCTCTCTCTCTCTCTCTCTCTCTCTCTCTCTCTCTCTCTCTCTCTCTCATTATCCAACAGAACCACCACACACGTACACGCATCTATACCCACACACATACATACACACACAGACATACGCAAATGCTAGATAAACATCCGTAACAGGAATGAAGCTCGAAAACTTAGGCACTTTTGGGCTGGCGAAGGCACTTTCAATTTACTGATTAACATAAATATAACAGGAGCAATATGGTTCTAGAGGCGAGTCTTCCTTAATCAAAAATAAACTAGGGATCCAAAATGGCCCCCAAGCCTCTCCTGGACCTCGTTCCTGGTACTTCAGTCTGATGGAAAAGATCTTTTCCATTGCAGAGGGCAGGATCCATTTTGACCGTCACGTCATCGGTCTCGCTAGGTAATAGATTACGGAAGTTTGCTTGCATGACTGAAGCACCAGGTTCTCTCTCTCTCTCTCTCTCTCTCTCTCTCTCTCTCTCTCTCTCTCTCTCTCTCTCTGTTTTGATGCTCAGGTATATGGAATAACTTGAGCACTTTACACGGAATTCGTGGTTCCTTTTGTTGGCTTCATGTGTGTGTGTGTTTTTTTTTTACTGTGTGCGTTGTGTTTACGGAGAGAGAGAGAGAGAGAGAGAGAGAGAGAGAGAGAAGAGAGAGTCTTTGTGTAATGGTATCTCGTTTAGTTTGGCTTCCT
Organism: Macrobrachium nipponense; assembly: GCF_015104395.2. Classification (NCBI taxonomy): domain Eukaryota; kingdom Metazoa; phylum Arthropoda; class Malacostraca; order Decapoda; family Palaemonidae; genus Macrobrachium; species Macrobrachium nipponense. The sequence continues at coordinate 15,084,746 of NC_087202.1, forward strand.
CTGACAGGAAAAATAACCCTTACCAAATTGATGTGGCATATCTCTTATATTACCTCTCCAAAAACTATCTCTCTCTCTCTCTCTCTCTCTCTCTCTCT
>NC_087202.1:15089843-15097343 GCF_015104395.2 Macrobrachium nipponense
ACGCAAATATTCATCACACGAAATTATAAGTTTGGAGTAAAATACCATAACCCTGATTTAATCGGTCCCACATCAACTTTATATTATCCCTGAACCATATTTCCATGTTATATGTTAAATTCATGCAAGATAGGTTACGTTTGTCTTATATAAGTACGGTCACCATAACGTAAGTCATCATATCAAAAAGACAGAATGTTCTCTTTAAAAAGACTGCATTGTTCATAACACTGAAGTTAATGAAGGTAGCGCTAAACATGGCTTCGTTCCTGTAAAGCTGAATCACATTGTTAAATATACGAGTGTCTCATTTTAAATTAATTGATTCGAATTTTCCTGAGAAACTGAGCAATCGTTTAACCTATATAATAAAAAGTATGATTTTGGAATGCTTTTATGTCTCTCTTTAGCCAGCAATATTTTTTATATCTTCAAGTATATAGAGATTTTCAGTCAACCATTTATATGTAAAAGATTCCATGAAGTAAAAACCGATAGCAAAAAACAGTTTAATAATCTCCAGAAGTGATGACTCAGGAAAACATTCCAGAATTTTCATTACACCGTGAAATAGTTTAAGTTGGGTTATTTAGGTTCGTATATCGTTACTGACATCAGTTTTGGTATTTCGGTCGTAGTTTTCATTTTTAGAAGTACGAAAGTCTCTCTCTAACTTTAACAGAAATTTAATATAGATACTGAAAAAAAAGATGAGATCCCACTTATTCAAAAAGAAAAAATAGACACATACACACGGACACACACAGACACACACACACACATATATAATATATGATATATATATATATATATATATATATATATATATATATATATATATATAGATATATATATATATGTCGTGTGCGTGCATGTGTGAATCAATAGTATGTTGAGAATAGTTTTTACGATTCTTTTCTACCGGAATTAATATTAATAATATATATATATATATAATATATATATATATATATAAATATATATATATATGTGTGATTTGGTTTATGTGTGTATATGCGTAACAACGTTATGGCTAGCGAAAAATGCGTAACTTCGAGTTAGAGGACATCTGAAGTAAAGGAATTTCTCATAGACCATTTGCATATTTGCATAAGAAATTCTTCATGGATAATTTGCCCGACTGACCTTGAAGTCATGAACCCGAAACCAAGATAAAGGTCACTGCACTGGTATTTCAAGGTCTTTCTGAAACATCCAATAATTCACTGTCATTAAAAGATATTTGTAATACGTATACATACCTCGGTCCTTTACTGTATAAAAAAAATCGACGAATGTCAAAACTCCTGTGAATAACGTTCACAATATTGATTCGAGGTCTAAAGGATAGATCGTTTTTCATTGTAAATCCGTGAATATTTCTGTGTACATCAACTCGCGTTGTATTTACTATTGTGTATATGTAAGGCTGTCTTTTACTTATTATGCGGAAGAACTCGCCCTCACGTCCAGTCGATAGACACGAAAAAGAAGATAAATTACTTTAGGTATAAAGCCGGTAAACAGTAAATTCTCGTTCCTCTTGATATCATAGAATTCCTGTCTGTCATCTTTATTACGGTGTTCTTTGGGTAACGATAAATTTAAGCGGTGCTTGATCTCTCTCTCTCTCTCTCTCTCTCTCTCTCTCTCTCTCTCTCTCTCTCATGGAATGAAAACCTCCGGAAATAAACAAGAACGATGATTATGATAATGATGGTGAAATTTAATAATAATAGTGATTGGCAATTTCTTCTTCTTCTTCTTCTTCTTCTTCTTCTTCTTCTGCTTCTTCTTATTATTATTATTATTATTATTATTATTATTATTATTATTATTATTATTATCATTGAAAATAACGGCTATTTCAGCCGCGTTTATTTTGTATAGAAGTTACATACAAAATAAACGCGGCTAAGATGACCATTATTATTATTGTTATTATTATTATTATTATATTATTATATTATTAGTATTATTATATTATATTATTATTATATTATTATTATTATTATTATTATTATTAGCAATGTAGCTTAAGTAGAAATTAAAGTGTTAATACCAAATACTTATTAAACTGATGAAAAATTGTACGCCGGACAACATCCTTTCCCTAAGAAAATATCATAAAAATATACAGAAATAAAATGTCACATTTTTATTTCAGCTGCGAAAAAAAATAAGTGAATCGGAGAGTCCAGATTCATTCCCCTGGCAAAGGCTGCTCAGGAAGGATAATAATAATAATAATATATTTTGCGTCGAAAAATTTTTTTCTTAACGTCTCCTGAGAGTGGCATTTTTTGCGGAGGGAAAGGACATCATAAAAAGGGAAAAAGCCATTTCCAGTTTTATTTTCTCGTTGTGGGGCGAATGCTGGAACGAATCACGTTGACATAAAAGAAATATTGGTTGTGTAGCATGCTTTCAGGGAAAGCTTTATTTTGTTATCGTAATTGTTAGTTTTTAGTGAGTCAATAAACGTTAAGGTGTCGCTCGTAGCCCTTTATTCATGTTAGAAAAATGTTGTTAAAGAAAAGTGTTTGAGAGAATGGCAGAGATTTTTCTTTTCAACTGGAATGAAGGAGAACTTGCGGAAAGGTCAGTGTTTTCTAAGTAAAGCCATTCGAAAAGAGGGTAACTCTTTTTCCTCGGTCACCTAATTTGTCTTTTTCAACACTTTGAGAACGTAAGTTGAACTAACAAGTATAATCTAGCCTTCTCGAAGTATTTTATCTATAACCCCTGAGTATCTTTAAGGAAAAGTGGGACACTGGCCCGTTGGTCTTGTGGTTAGTGTCGTGGAATGCCACTCAGATGTCTCGTGTTCGCGTCTTCCCCAGGCCGATGAAAAAATCACTGGCTCTGTATCATGATCAGTTACTGCTGTAGTGTGGGGTTAGTGACAGGAGGTTAAAACCAACAGTCCCTGGAAGCTTGAATTTCAAGTCAATGGCCCTCGTGTAATTGTTCCATGTGAACAGGTAACAGGTTTCATCTACCGAAATAATAATAATAATAAAATAATTTGATTATTAATTCCGGAAGAAAAGAATAGTAAAAACTATTCTCAACGTGCAGATGATTCACACATGCACGCACACACCGACATATATATGTACACACACACACACACACACACACACATATATATATATATATATATGTGTGTGGTGTGTGTGTGTGTGTATGTGTCCATTTTTTTCTTTTTGAATAAGTGGGATCGCATTTTCTATGTTTCCCTTTTTTACTCATACTTCTTCTAAATAAACACGATATTCTTTGGAAGGTTCGAGTCAGTGTCCCCTATTGGCTTGTTATGATAAGTTTTCATCTACTGAATAATATATATATATATATATATATTATATATATATATATATATATATATATTATATTACAACACACATACACACACACACACTGGAACCGTGTCCCATTTTATGATACTACATTTCACACAATGATTAATTCTCAGTGGGATCCGCTGAAAAGATTACGTGCTCCAGCAAGTTTTTGTAACCTTATGTTTTATTCATCTAGGTAATCATAATTGAAGCGAATACGATCTCTGCATGCGTTTGAACTTTCACTTTTCGTTAAACAAAATTCATCTGAATTTTATGGATGTTAAAAAAAAATTATGAAAATTTATGGGCTGAACGAATTTTCCACGCATACCTTGGAAAAAGTGACGTAGTTTAAAATATTTTTATTTACATTGATACTGTAAACGTGGACATCGTTTCCCTAGTCGAAGTTCATTTGTCTTAGCTTAATGTATACCGAATATATATATATATATATATATATATATATATATATATATATATATATATATATATATATATATATATATATATACCTTAATAACTTTAATTATTAAGTATATCAATTTCATTTGACTATTTACAGCCTTCTCATAACTGATTAATAATTTGGACTTCAGTTATTGTGATTTTGTGTTGTGCGTTTTTTCTATTACTTCGTTTTATCTTTTTGAAAATGACGTAATCCAATAAAAATAATAATAAAACTATCTTGCCTGTATTCTATTGTTACTTTATAAAAAGAAAACATTAACTAAGAGGAACTGGGAACTTCTCTCCCGAAGGAATTTAATTAAAGGATTTTTCTCTGACACTTTTTCCAAAACTACACATCCTCCTCTGACGTCCTCCGGAATATTTATAAGGTAAATATAATTCCCTTCAACTATTCTCATCTAAACTTTTCATTTATAATTATTTGTCCTCTACAACTTACTCGAAAAAAAAGGAGATTTTCTTTCCTCCCTCAGAGCTCCTTGTAAAAATCTGAAATAATTAAGTAACTTTCACTTCACGTCGCTTGTTTACATTTTCAAACATTGTTTTTATGTTTTTATAGTTCGACTTTTGAATTACTTCCTGTTTCTTTGGAATAGTTCTGTTCACAGAATGTGGCTGAACTTTTGTTGTAAAATCTTCCCCACTTGGAAATCTTTTTGATTTCTGATATTTTCCTTTGTTGGGTATCATGTTCCCACAATACAAAAGCGTTAATACCAAAGAATATCTCTTTCTTTATTTTTAACAACGATCGCTAGTGAGTCGGGTAACCTAATGCCTCGTCGTAGCCCATACCTCAATGAAACCGCCACTCCACTCACTCCCCCTATCCCCCTACACCCCCCAAAGAAAAGAGAGAGAGAGAGAGAATAGAGGACGTTGATCGTAAGAATCAGGTAAAAGTTGATCAAGACGAACTGCCATCGTTATATGAAACTAAATCCATATTGAAGCGTCTTCAGGATGAAAAACACGCGCCTATTTTCTCAAAAGCATATTGCGAACCAATTCCCTGATTGCCGTTTCTAATGATCAAGAGGTTGTTTCTTCCCAAACATTGGTGGTTATTGGAAACGTCAAAGTGATTTTTCCCCTGACCGCGTGTTGCAGCGCTCAGGAATACTCAATTTCGTCTCTTAAAAAATATACAGAATAGTGTCTGGTTTGAATGAGTGCGGAATGCTTTTTTGATATTGGAGTCGAAATGTAAATTTATTTTGAATCCGGTGTATTTTTTTATATATTAATCAGAAATTTGCTTTAATCATGGATCCATGAGGGCATTTTTATTTCATACCGACGCCGAAAGCCTGTTTATAGCGAGAAATCGTGTTTTTCTTATAAATCCGAAATTTTATCGACTGAATATAAATTTGGCTTGTGAGTGTTTTTCACTGACGTTGGGAGGCTATTGGTGGATTATGCATTCGATGTAACTTTTTTTCAATATAAATCTAATATACTTTTTGTTTAAAAACAATATTGCCCATTAAATATGGATTAAGTAAGCTTCTTCTGATGAGGTCAGATGGACTTCTGGAACGTAGGTGTTGTCCATTAAATGCACCTATGGCTTTCTGTCCAGTAACCAGAAGCAGATTTTCAGCAAAACTTTGCCGTCTGATTTTTACGACTAGACACCCTCCCACGGCAATAGATAGTTTTGGCAGGAGGAAAAGGAGTACCTCAGTATTATTCTTTTGATTTAAATATCATTCAAGCTTATTTATCATTTTTCTCTTTTAGAATGAAACCTATGATTTGATAGCGTCAGTTGATACCCAGTCTTCCGGAGTGTATATATATATATATATATATATATATTATATATATATATATATATATATATATATATATATGAATGTATGTATGTATGTGTATATATGTATATATATATATATATATATATAATATATATATATATAGTATATAATATACATATGAATGTATGTGTATGTGTATATGTATATATATATATATATATATATATATATATATATATATATATATATATATATTATATATTATATATATATATATATATATATATATATATATATATATATATATATATATATACACATATATATATGTGTGTGTGTGTGTGTGCATATATAATGTGCTTTAACTTTATTTTACATACAATTTCCACCTCAGTGTCCTTACATTCGCTCTAATTCCTTCATACACTTTTAATTACATTTGCCTTAGACTTAGAGCTATATTCTTGCCCATGTACTATGCGAAGCAAGCAGTACGTCAGCTTTAGGTCTTTAATCAAACCAATTAAGAAGACCTTGACTCAATAGTTTGTCAATTTTTTTCACCAATAATTGACAAGGTTAATTTAGCGGATGGAAATTCGTTTGCAGAACGAAGCAAATTTTGAATGGAAATCAAGTTCTTCCGACTTTGAAATACTTTGGTGAAACAATTGGAACTTTACTCTTAAGGTGCAAAAACTGTTCTGTTATTTTAGATCGCCTGTATATGATACAATATCTACAAAAATCTATTAATTTTTAATTTTGTTTCTTCTGCTCTGTTTTTCCACCTTAATAAATTAAATCACCAACCATTTATAGTACAAATCTAGAGAGACTTGACAACGGTTCTTGGTTTTCCTCTGACATGTAAGGGTACATTCAATCTTGATCATTTATTTTGTTATTTTTACAACAAAATTATAACAAGAAAAATATATTCTTGCTAAAATCATCAGTATCTCGTAACCTTTGAATAAGATAATAATGATGATGATGATGATTATTATTATTAATTATGTTATTGAAAAAAACTCTTAATCTAGTTTATAATATTTATTTCCAAAATCAAATGCATTATACTAAGAATATTTCTTCTCAAGATTCTACAATATCTTCTAGATGTTTATTATTATTATTATTAATAATATTCATATTCATATTCATATTCATATTCATATTCATATTCATTATTATTATTATTATTATTATTATTATTATTATTATTATTATTATTATTATTTTATTTTTGTTTGTTGTTTCCTCTTTGCTTACTAATACCCTTCCCCAAAGAAATAAACAAGGAGTATTTCTTGTCATAAGATTCATCAGTTTGTACTAGCCTTTCAGTAACAATATTATTATAATAGTTATTTTTTTTTTTTATTACAACCTAATACCTGGAAATCGCTTTGCCCACAAAATCCGCCAAAGAGGATGAACAAAGAATAGGAGAGAGCGAAGCAGATTCTTCTTTTCCTGTCTATATTTTTTTCCGCGTCTGCTCCCTGACATTTAAAACCTCATAGTCTCGCCACACCGGGCCCCCACCTCTCAAACCCCATACCATTTCCACGGGAACGGCCAACCCTTCACTAATGACAGCATTAGGTTTTGTGAGATGCATTTCGCTATCAAGGACCACGGGGCTAATGAGGTAAGGCCGAGCAGTAATACTTGCACACACACATATGTATATATATATATATATATATATATATATATATATATATATATATATATATATATATATATATATATATATATAGTACATGAATAAAGTTACAGCTACGAAGGGAGTGAAACAGTGAAATGTTGAGTACCAAGGCATGGTCACAGTAACTGAGCATATCTTGGTAGTAAGACGAAATTAGTACTTAGCATCTCATTGTTTCACTCCCTTCGTG
>NC_087202.1:15102343-15112343 GCF_015104395.2 Macrobrachium nipponense
CTGTTCTTCATTACCATTTTGTCTATCAGGAGCTGTTCTTTGGTGCCCCTACACTTCCTTCTGCAGCCTTTCTGTTGGTGGGGGATGATGTCTGTCTCCTCTAGGTAGTTGTATAGCCATTCACTGATGATACCTGTTAATAACTTCCACATTATTGGTAGGCAGGTGATAGGCCTTTAGTTACTGGCTATATTTCCCTTACTCTTGTCTTTTTGTAGCAAGGATGTTCTTCCTGTGGTCATCCATTCGGGCACATGATGATTAGTGATACAATGCTGGAATTGCTCTGCCTTGATGCTTTTGAGCCAGTATCCATGGAGTTCATCTCGACCTGGGGCTTTCCAGTTGGGAATTTTCTTAAGTTGGTGTCAGACTGTGTCTGTGGTGATGTCAGTGAATCTTTGTTTTATTCTCCCTGTTTCTTCTTCCTTGACTTCCTGGAGCCATGTTGCATGTTTGTTGTGTGATACCGGATTGTGCCGTATGTTTTCCCAGAGTCTCTAACTTGGTTCGGCTTCAGGAACTTCTTGGTGGTTGTCTTCCCCTCTTAGTTGGCTGATAGTCTTTCCTGGTTGGTTCCGAATAGTTTATTCTGTTGGTATTCATGTACCGTTGGATCTTATGTGGTTTGGCCTTAAGCCTATGTTTTACATCTTTTATTGCGTAATTTAGTGCCCTCCCCTGTACTTTGTTTTCTTGCTTCTTAGCCTTTTTTCTGCCATCTCATCACCATGATTTGCTTTTCCATTCGCCTTTTCCAAGGTGGTTGATGTTTTGGTTTCTGTTGAGTTGGTTGTGTTGGTGGTGTTGGTGTTCGTATCCCCATCAGTTCTGAAACTAATCTATCTCCTGCATATGCTAAGTTATTTGTTTCTATGATACTGATGGTGTGTGTTATTCCCATTATTTCATTGACATCACTTGTTTTCTCCCTTAATTTCTTGGGAATCTTTGTTCTCTCTGTTTCTTGCTCCATCCATTGTCTGATCTTTTCTACCCATACCGTCCTCTCTGTTACTTCGTCGGTGTTTCTTCGTGTGTCGTTGTTTGATACCTCATCATCCCTGTCGTCTTCTGTGGCATCGTCTCTCAGTTCGTCTTCTTGTAATTCGTTGCCGAGTGTCATTTCCCTTTCCATTTCTTCTCTTTCTGTTGGGGAGAGCCAGTTCTTTTTCTTTGTTTCTTTCTTAGTCTGCCAGCCTCTGCTCTGTTTGGGGGGTGTTATTCCTCTCATTCCAGACGTTGACCAACCTTCTTCTATATCCTCTCTCCGTCGGGTTGCTTCTGATGTAGCATCTCCATATTTCCTCATTTTTTTCTCTTGTCCATTTCTTCCTCTGGTTTGCTTCTATAGCTCCAGTCTCAGGATGTTGGTTACTGTCGTTGTGGGGGTCAATTGCTGGATGACGATCCAAGTACCTGACCGTCTTCCCCTTCAATTGGGCTGAATACCTGGTTGCCAGACGAAGCTCTTCTGTTGCCAGAGGTTCCATTTACGTCGTTGTCGTTTAATCCTTCATTTCTTTCCATCATTACTGATTTTTGCTATTTAGACTGAAGAAATTATGGTAAAGATCCTTTCCCAAGGAATCAACGCAGTGGAGAGCAGGCACCCATCCAACGACTGACCAGCCCCAATGTTGCTTAACCAGTCCATTGACGACCTAACTCACTCTGCCACGGCGCTACATAATAATAATAATAATAATAATAATAATAATAATAATAATAATAATAATTAATAATAATATATTATTATTATTATTATTATTATTATTATTATATTATTATTATTTCTTTTTTTTTTCTATCACAGTTCTCCAATTCGACTGGGTGGTATTTATAGTGTGGGGTTCCGGGTTGCATCCTGCCTCCTTAGGAGTCCATCACTCTTTTCTTACTATGTGTGCCGTTTCTAGGATCACACTCTTCTGCATGAGTCCTGGAGCTACTTCAGCCTCTAGTTTTTCTAGATTCCTTTTCAGGAATCTTGGGATCGTGCCTAGTGCATCCTATGATTATGGGTACGATTTCCACTGGCATATCCCATATCCTTCTTATTTCTATTTTCAGATCTTGATACTTATCCATTTTTTTTTTTTTTTCCCCTCTCTCTTCTTCAACTCTGGTGTCCCATGGTATTGCGACATCAATGAGTGATACTTTCTTCTTGACTTTGTCAATCAACGTCACATCTGGTCTGTTTGCACGTATCACCCTATCCGTTCTGATTACCATAGTCCCAGAGGATCTTTGCCTGATCGTTTTTCATTCACTCCCTCAGGTTGGTGCTCGTACCACTTATTACTGCAAGGTAGCTGATGTTTCTTGCACAGGCTCTAGTGGAGGGCTTTTGCCACTGAATCATGCCTCTTTTTGTACTGGTTCTGTGCAAGTGCCGGGCATTCGCTTGCTATGTGGTTTATGGTTTCATTTTTCGTATTGCACTTCCTACATACGGGAGAGATTTGTTATTTCCATCTATCATTCTTTGAACATATCTGGTTCTAAGGGCCTGATCTTGTGCCGCTGTTATCATTCCTTCAGTTTCCTTCTTTAGCTCTCCCCTCTGTAGCCATTGCCATGTGTCATCGCTGGCTAGTTCTTTAGTGTCTCTTGTATTGTCCGTGCATTGGTTTGTTGTGCCAGTCCTCTGTTCTTTCTGTCTTTCTCCTGTCTCTGTATATTTCTGGGTCTTCGTCTACTTTTATTAGTCCTTCTTCCCATGCACTCTTTAGCCACTCGTCTTCACTGGTTTTCAGATATTGCCCCAGTGCTCTGTTCTCGATGTTGACGCAGTCCTCTATACTTAGTAGTCCTCCCTCCTACCTTTCGTGTTATGTATAGTCTGTCCGTATTTGCTCCTGGGTGTAGTGCTCTGTGTATTGTCATATGTTTCCTGGTTTTCTGATCTATGCTGCGGAGTTCTGCCTTCGTCCATTCCACTATTCCTGCGCTGTATCTGATTACTGGGCACTGCCCATGTGTTTTATGCTTTTATCATATTTCCGGCGTTGAGTTTGACTTGAGTATCGCCTTGAGTCTCTGCATATATTCTTTCCTGATCGTGTCCTTCATCTCTTGGTGTTTTATATCCCCTCCTTCCATTTTTTTTCCCAGGTATTTGTATCCTGTCTCATCTATGTGTTTGATGTTGCTCCCATCTGGTAGCTTTATCCCTTCAGTTCTCGTTACTTTACCTTTTTGTATGTTGACTAAGGCACATTTTTCTATCCCAAACTCTATCCTGATGTCCCCAGATACAAACCTTACAGTCTGGATTAGGGTTCTATCCTTTCCTTGATGCTCTTACCATACAGCTTGATGTCGTCCATGTACATCAGATGGTTGATTCTGTTGCCCTCTTTTCTTGAGTTGGTACCCGGCATCCATCTTCTGCAGTACTTTTGTCATGGGAATCATTGCTACTACGAAGAGTAGTGGGGACAGTGAGTCGCCCTGGAAGATCCCTCTCCTGATATTAACCTCTGCTAGTCTTATTCAGAGCTTGTAAGTATTGTATTCCCAGTTGCGCATTGGTATTTTTGAGGAAGCTGATGGTGTTTTCCTCTGCCCCATATATTATTATTATTATTATTATTATTCATATTATTATTATTGTTATTATTATTATTATTATTATCATTATTATTATTATTATTTTGTCTATCACAGTCATCCTATTCGACTGGATGGTTTTTATAGGGTGGGGTTCCGAGTTGCATCCTGCCTCCTACTATGTGCACTGTTTCCAGTGGCACACTATTCTACATGAGTTCTGGAGCTACTTCGGCGTGTAGAGATCTTGGGATCGTGCCTAGTGTTCTTATGATTATGGGCGCAATTTCCACTGGCATATCCTATTTCCTTATTTCGATTTTCAGGTCTTGATACTTATCAGTTTTTTCTCTTTTTTTCTCATCTACTCTGGTGTCCCAAGGTATTGCGACATCAATGAGTGATACTTTCTTCTTCATTTTGTCAATCAACGTTACGTCTGGTCAAATGGCACGTATCACCTTATGTTCTGATACCATAGTCCCAGAGGACCTTTGCCTGATCGTTCTCTATCATTCCCCCAAGGTGTTCGTACCACTTATTACTGCAAGATAGCTGGTGTTTCTTGCTCAGGCTCCAGTGGAAGGCTTTTGCTACTGAATCATGCCTCTTTTTGTACTGGTGTGGAAGTGCCGGACATTCGCTTGCTATTTGGTTATTGTCTCGGTTTTCATATTATTATTGTTATTGTTTCTACTTAACATTCTCGGCAATTTCCCATGCCATATAATATACTTGTGTAATACAATAAAAAAGAAAACATTAAAAGAAGAAAAGAAAAATAATAAAAAAGATACAATAGCCATTCCCCAACCTTCCCAAATCCAATATAGGCCATCCTTGTCTAAAACATTCAAATTTTCGAAGAGCACAGAGACGCGAAAATAAAAAAAAAAAATCCCGTCATTGTTGTATATATCATTACGAAAGGCTGACACAAATACCCAATATATATGCATGAAAAGTGTGGATTTGTATTGGGTCGCTCAATTTCCTCTCTCTCTCTCTCTCTCTCTCTCTCTCTCTCTCTCTCTGTCTCTCTCTCTTCTTTTCACAAGCGAGATGACCAAAAAATCAAATGTTTTCAAATCGAGGCGCCCAGTCAGAAGTCGGGTAATTTTCGTCTCACTTTGATGTTGACTGCCACAACGAAAAGACAAAAACAACTTTAAAGAACAACGGCAACAGCAATAATAATAATAATAATAATAATAATAATAATAATAATAATAATAATAATAATAATAATAATAATAATAGCTTAAATCAGCAGACACGCCCTAACAAGAAATAGGTTACAATAACAAAAAGAAAAATGGCAACGACTATATATCTATGCCTTCTATCTATCTATCTATCTGTATGTAATCATTAGAATACAAATTTCATTTAATATCCAATCCACGGTACTTCGAGAATATCCCCGACGGGGAATCATGACCGGGTCTCGATCTCTCGACGCTGTACCTTCCCAACGACTCCAGTCGACGATAACCACCTTTCTTGAGAGCTCAGTGGTTACCGTCGACTGGAGTCGCTGGAAAGGTAATGTGTCGAGAGATGGAAACCCGGTGGTACTGATCCATTTACCACTCATAATTCACCTACGGTGATCATTCCCCATCGGGGATATTCCTAAGTAGAGTGGATTGGATATTAAACGACATTTCTAGATTAATGATTATATATAAATTACGGTGATGTGATAACAATTCATTCCACACACACACACACACACACACATTATATATATATATATATATATATATATATATATACATAATATATATATATATAATATATATGTGTGTGTGTGTGTGTGTGTGTGTGTGTGTGTGTGTGTGCAACTATAATTCATAACTACTTCAAACACGTGGAACCCAATATGTAAGAGAATAGCTGGAGTCTTTCAGCACGAGCGAACTTTCAAACATGAGACTTTTCGTAAAAGTCACGTATTCAATTACCAATTAAGAAACTGCTGACGGTGTCCAAAGAAATGGAGAGTTTTTTTCATTTCTGCGCATCACAAAAGAGAGAGAGAGAGAGAGAGAGGAGAGAGAGAGAGAGAGAGAGAGAGAGAGAGAGCAGGGCAGCTTAATTGACTAAGAAAGTAGTAAATGATTATAAATTCACTTTTTTCCATTTCCTCCATGTTTTCAATCACACTCTTCATTATCAAATATATTGTTCTTCACAGATTTAGCATGAAACTCTCAAAAGAAAACTAATGTTTTTTTTTTTTTTTTTTTATTTATCTATTGGTGAATATTTGATTTGATATTTTAAGATTAATCCTTTTACATGTAGAGTTTTCCAGATATGGCAACTTTACATTACGATCATGCTGCACTGCTATTAGTGCTGACTCTCAACACATTTTATTTCATCATAAAACACGGGAAAGGGAAGAAGGTAGGGGAGGGGGAGGGAAGAGGGATGGGAAAGGAGGAGGAGGGGAGGTTGTAGGGGAAGGGGAGGGAAAAAGGGAGGGGAATGACACACAACACACATAGCAAGGCAGCCAAGAAATTAAATTAATATATATAATATATATATATATATATATATATATATATATATATATAATATACATATACACCACACACACTTATATATATATATATATATATAATATATATATATATATATATATATATATATATATATATATAAAGACAAATCAACAAAGATGAGAGTAACAATAGAGTTCTGCAAGACTTTTCGATACTTAGTAAACTGAAGAAATATTGAAATAAGTTTACAATGAAAGCTCATAAATGACAGATGGGGCTTACAAAGGAAAAAATATGCACCTGGAATCCAACACAACTGAAGAATCAGTAGATCTACTGAAACAGGGTTAAGAGGTTGTACAAAAGATTAGGCCCAAGAGCTCAGAAGCAGAGACAAAACAATTAAAAAATTATACAAAGATGGTGTCTGACCATCAAAAATATGGTAACTAATTGGAATTAAGTCAGTGATTTTATCTTTTAGGTCATTCTTGAACATTTTGCTATTACAGGGGTCCAGATAATACATCCCAGGGCTAAGGTTAAAATTGCATCCGGAGGTATGCTGTATAATAATGGGTTATAAAAGATTTCGCGAAGAGAAATTTTTAAATCTGGCAATCACTGAACTTTCAGTCCAATTTTTCACTTAAATGAATGAATATAGCATTGGACGTTTCCCGAGTTTTGACAGAATACTTATGCTGTTTAATTCGTACTTCTAAATCCTTACTAGATTGGCCGATATAAAAAGAGTGGTAGTCCAAACATGGAATCTTATATATTATACTGTTTTCCTTAGGGCAATTTTTTTAACATTAAAAGATTTTAACAATGATTTTATGTTTTCAAAACCACTAAAATAAAGGAAGCTAAGAATGTTCTCATGGGTTTCTTTCTCCATGTTATTTTCACTATAAAACTTTTGGTGGGCTTTATTATAACAAATATCTAGTATATGTGAAGAATAACATAAATCTGTCCCTATTTTTCTTATGTATTCGATTTCTTGATCCAAATGCTGGGACTTATAATGTGCAATGTGCAATGCTTGTAAAAACAGAACAAACGTGTAATTATTTTGATATTAAGGTGATGGCCTCAATAAAAATGGACATAAGCTAAGTTGCTGATTGCTTTCCTATAAATACTGAATTTGTATTGAAATGGCTCCCTATATACTAGAGAATCTAAGAAAGGGAGGCAATTGTCTTTTTCTAATTCTAAAGTAAACTTAATGGATGGTACCTGATTATTCAAATTAGGGAATAAATCATTAATTTATAGCAATACCAGTAGGCAAAATAGCTAAAATACCGTCAGCGTATCTATACCACTTTAAAATAGTATAAATGATATTAGGTTAATATCGTTTATCAAAGAATTCCATACACAAGTTTGAGAGGAATGTGGATAAAGGGTTATCCATAGCCGCACCAAATCAATAATCTTTTGTGTTGGATTCCAGGTACATATTATTTCCTTTGTAATCCCTATCTGTTATTTATACGAGCTTTCTTTGTAAACTTATTTCTATATTTCTTCAGTTTTATAAGTAAAGGACAAGAAGGCGAAAGGCCTTGTAGAACTCCATCGACTCTCCTTCGTGGATTTTGTCTTCATTTATATATTCATCACGTTCCATCGTTCCACATTTTTGTGATTCAGCTATACATACATACGTAAATACACACACACACACACACCACACATATACTTAATATATAAAGAAAATATACACACGTATTTATCTACCTACCTCTCTTAATAAAGGTAAATACACACACACACACATACACACACACACACACACCACACACACACATATATATATATATATATATATATATATATATATATATATATATATATATATATAATATATATATATATATATGTGTGTGTGTGTGTGTGTGTGTGTGTGTGTATTTACCTTTATTAAGGGAGAGGTAGGTAGATAAATACGTGTGTATATTTTCTTTATATATTAAGTAATAAACTAAACCTGCTTTCTGTTCTTTTACTCTAGATTTAATTTAGATTTTAGTCATATAGTACAATTGGACAGGCTTGGAGAAATAGTAGACTTATTCATGAAGGCAACAGTAGTTGAGCCTCACGAAGAAAGGAAGAATATATAGATCAGGTAAGAAAGTATAAAAGTGATTTATAAGAACAACTTTCCTATCTCCGTATGATTTTGTAAATATTGGCAGCTTAGAATTTTTTATTCTAATATTCCACTCGGAAATGACATGATTCACTTTACTTTTAACATCGTATACTCTCAATGTACTTTGTAGCATTGGGGGCTAAATTTTACCTTATTCACAGACACCTTTTCCTTGCCGTCTATTTTGGAATCATGGAAAATTGTACACTGTTTTTTAATCATTTCACTCAAAAATACTCGACCTTCTCTTATACTGAGACGGTCTGTCCTACAATATAATTAGCAATCATTAACTACAAAATTTTTTAGACACCTGTACCTTTGATGATCTAAAAAAGAAAAGTTTGAACTCCAAATGATCAGCTTCTAACTCGTGTCTTCTCTTCTTGCAAGGGCACGAGGCGTGGAAGTTGATTTACTCCTCTTAAGCGACGCCTCTTTCACTCTGCGGACGATTCTCTTATCATAAAAAAAATCGGATTTGATCTCCTTTATTCAAGGTAAGCTCTTCCATTTTAGAGTCTTTTTTTTTTCTTTGTAAGAATGAAATGTGATGTTTGACGGAAAACGCCGGAAATATGTTTATCAATTTTTACAGCAATTTTTCGCGAATGCGTTTATTACCTGTCTTGGCAGAAAACCAGTGACAGGAAGGTAGACCAATATTCATATATTTTTCTCTATTCTATACATCTTGAAAATATGCTGTAAATTAATTAGCTCTTTCCGTTAACATATATATTTCTTCAAGGAGTACATTGAACAGTGATAATTTCATGTGTGAATCATGCAACATTTAGCTAAGCTAATCTTTTTCCCACAGTTCATACATACATATATTCATACATACTTACGATAAGAAGTTCCGAATAACTTGAGCTTCCTACATGCCGATTTCATATAATGGTTTCCTTAAATCAATGCAAGTTTTTTTACCCTACCGAAACAAGATGTATCTTTCTGAATCGAGCGAGAAACTGTAAATATGCTGAAATAAGTAAGTAAGTAAATAAATAAATAAATAAATAAATGAATAATTGAATCAAACAAGCCGATAAATTTCGAAATGAATCTTTGTAATTATTTTATTTCTGAACTTGAGTTAAACAGAAACCATTCTATTCAGATGATTGCGTGTCTTTGATGATTATATTTTTAACCTGAAGACTCAGATTCAGTTATCCACCGAAAAGGGGCCGACAAAAACCGCAAGAAAACTGAAGATTTTTTTTATTTTGCTTGATGCTGAAAGTTAGGCGGAAGAAAAAAGTCAGGACACTGGACTGGATTTTTACTTGTAATATGGTACGAAAAATAGTTTTTGTTTTTTTCTCTTTTTTTTCTATAATTCCGTGTCATATTGAAAAAGAAACCCACAAATTCAATTTGTAACTTGTTTACTTCTAAGTATTTACATTTAGTTTTACTCCACACTCGAGTACTTTCAGGCCCTTCTGTGGCCCATTCTCAAGAGATGTTGGGATGTTAGCCTGGGTCAAGGCCCAGCAGTCTTCTCAGAAGACTGCTGGGCCTTGACCCAGGCTAACATCCCAACATCTCTTGAGAATGGGCCACAGAATGGCCTGAAAGTACTCGAGTGTGGAGTAAAACTAAATGTAAATACTTAGAAGTAAACAAGTTACAAATTGAATTTGTGGGTTTCTTTTTCAATCTTCAGAAGAAAACTGAAAGAAGTTTTTGTTTGGTTCATCCGTGTTATATCTTAATTTGTCATTTTGATTGGGCGGGGAGT
>NC_087202.1:15117343-15127343 GCF_015104395.2 Macrobrachium nipponense
TGAAATGCAATCAGTAAAATGAGGACTGAAGATTATAGGTCAACTCTCTTGATTAGATTAATATTTTGCTAATCAACGCTTTTATGTTCTACATTACCCATGAGGTTCATTCATTCAGAAAAGTAATACGTTCAGAAATGGCCTAGACCTTTTACGCTGTGTGGTTACTGAATAATTAAAATCACAAACTATCATTAATGAAAGTCATAAACTTAACTAAATAAGGTTGTTTTCACCTTGATAAATAATATGAGAAAATAATTATTAGAGCGGTGTTATCAAATCTTGGCGAGAGAGAGAGAGAAAAAAAAAAACTTGTCAACAGCTTTAGCCTTTTCTTTTTCGCCAACGAAACTTTGGCAATTAGAAAGTAAAAGATAAATGAGCGAATTTTCTTAAAAGCTAAAAGTAGTAAAAAAAGAGGAAATGACTTCCCTAACTTTGGGAGAATGATGGTAGAGTAGTATTTTGAAAATAATATTTTTCCCATTTTTATTCTTCTTGATTTCAGTCATTCTGTTTCTCATATAGTCAAAATTTTTGACAAAGTTTATGTAAGATTTTCCCCGTAGGAGGTTAATGCTGTCAGTGCTCCTCATGGGGTGCACTGTTGGCATTACTAAAGGTTCTCCGAAGCGTCCCTTCAACCCCGAGCGGCAACCCCTTTCGTTCCTCTTATTGTACCTTCATTCATATTATCTTTCTTCCTCCTCGCTATCCACCCTTACTCAACAAATGATTCATAGTGCAAATGCGAGGTTTTCCTCCCGTTACACCTTTCTATCAAGCCTACATACTCGCAATGTCCTTCCCAGCGCAGAATGACCTCATAGATCCCAGTGCTTGGCCGCTCGCCTAAACCCAATATTCCACCCATATGAAAACTTTTCTTTTCATGTTTCTGCTATTTTTAAATCATCCCCCACTAATCACGATTCCCCCCCATCCTAACTGTCACCCCAATCCTAAGAAAAGGGAAAGTAGAAGAACAGAGGAAGGATTGAGCCCTCTAAGGCCCCGTCCACACGGCCGAGCTTTGCTCGACGAACTTTGTTCGATGTGACGTCAGAAGCGGAGAAACCGCTGCAAAGTTCTGACTTTTCTCGCTGTTTCTCCGCTTCTGACGTCACATCGGACAAAGTTCGTCGACCAAAACTCGACCATGTGGACGGGGCCTTAGAAAAATGACTACAGATTCTTGGAGAAGATTGTCCCTATACCCCGGGAGACGATCAAGGACCCCCCCAACACCGCCCCCTCCCCCCCCCCCCCTTCCCACAACCGTTCCTCTTTATAGCAGCCTTTCGGTAAAAGTTCCATAAATTGAAATTAGTCTTCAATTATGACAATACTGCTAGAGGTAATAATAATAATAATAATGATAATAACAATAATAATAATAATAATAATAAAATAATAACAATTATTATTATTATTATTATTATTATTATTATTATTATTATTATTATATTATTATTATTATTATTATTATTATTATTATTATTATTATTATTATTATTATTATTATTCCAGAAAGGTAAAGAAAAGTGGAAACAAAGTGAGGCATGAAAGAAAGACAAGGAGAGATGGTACTGAAAAACAATAATATGGAAAAGAAGAGAGAGGGATAATGATAAACAGAAGTAACGGAAAGGTGAGAGAGAGAGAGAGAGAGAGAGAGAGAGAGAGAGAGAGAGAGAGAGAGAGAGAGAGAGGCTCATTAGTATGTGGAAATTCCACGAATTCTTCTTCTGTTTCTGTTGACAGGAGATACAAGAGATACAATCGTTTCCATAATTATGTGCAAATGTTTAAACAGACATTACGTAATTTCTCTCAGATCCTTCTACGCCTCTTGAAGATATGATTCATCCCTCAAACGGCTAAGATGATCGATAGTGAAACAGTTATGGAATGACTCGATTAAAGTCTCGATAAGAAAAAGTAGCGTTTTCTTTTCTTTAGGAGGTTTGTAAACTATAGCCTGCGCAGTTGTTATATGTAAGTACAGATAAATAGATAGATAGATAGGTTTGTCGCATCTTTTTATCAGACCTGGCAAAGGAAACACAGCAATTTCTTCGGAACATTTAGTCTTTCCGGAATAATTTTACTTTATCTGAGTGCTGATTATGTCTCTCTCTCTCCTCTCTCTCCTCTCTCGTCTCTCTCACTCGTCTCTCTCTCTCTCTCTCTCTCTCTCTCTCTCTATATATATATATATATATATATATATATATATATATATATATATATATATTTATATATATGCAATCACAAGTAAACCATTAGAATCCCACACACGCCTTCCTCATATAGATCCATACGAAAAACGCCAAGAGCCAAACCCCGCCACCAGAAACCACAGCCACTTTTTAAAAGTTCAAGTGTCGGTGCCACTTAACAGATGAGAAAAGTGAGATTGTACGACCTATAATCTGACATCGGCGCCCTGTAAGTGACAAGCCCAATTTAGGAGATGAGAGATGTCCGAGAGAGAGAGAGAAAAAAAGAAAAAAAGAAAAGAAACTCCAGGACACTTTACGGAGATATGCCCTATGTTTTTAATGAAGAAGAAGATGGAAGAAGAAGAAGAAGAAGAAGAAGAAGAAGAAGAAGAAGAAGAAGAGTAGAGCTTTTGCATCTTGCATACGAATCAGGCGGTCTAGATTGTTGCACGAATTGCTTTCGCTATTTTTGTCGTGTTTTTAGGAATTCCGAGTGGGGATGGGCTGTTTTAGTTTGGTTTGGGAGGGTAGGGCCCTTCTGAATTTTTCTCTTTTTCCAAATTAAAATCCCCTCAGTATTTTTCCGCATTCATTTCAGACGGGATACACTCACTCTTGAAGTGAAATAAGAACATCACATCAGATAAGGGATGAGCGCAAGATGGTAAAAAGTAACTAAGGACAATTTTCATTGGAAAAAGATTGAGTAGATATAATAGATTTTTCTCTTAATTAGATGCAATTTTTTCTTAGATACAAACGCCTTTGATAAATGCTTTGCATCTACGGATTTTTCATGTCTGGGGTATATTGTTTATATTTTACTGAACTTAAATTACCATTTTTTAAGTGACTGCTGCGTTTGATATAGTCATGAATAGTTTTATTTAGACAAATTTATTATATAAGAAAGACGAGTAGAATTTCTGTATTTTTGTGATTCTGGACTGGAAGTTGTTGTTATATCTTGGCAAGGTAGTTTGTGTACAAAGCTGACCATCGATTAAAACAGAAATTTATAAAGTTAAAATACTTCTCATATCATGTGACAGATAAACGGCCACATTAAACATTCAATACAGGCTTACTAATAAATTAGCTAGTGATAATCCTGTGATATTTCTATGCTTTCTACTTCAAGCAGTAATATCTTGGTTGACTACCAAACAGGTGCAGGTAATCAAGTCTCACAATGACGTTATCCAAAATATTCTTTTGTCAAAATCCTATCTTTGTTTTCCATTATGAGTTACAAAACTTTATTCTAAACATTATAGCCAAATTACCATCAGCTGGCAGTAAGTCTAATTATACATGAAAATCTCGGAATGTTCTGTGATTTTAGCAAACATTCATCAATATGAACAAAGCATACTACATTATATCTTTTGTCTGTTTTCAGCAAAAAGAGGATTACCTTCTCCGGTTGGCACAAAGCAGTGGGATCGACAGTAGCCTTCATTACAGCAGCAATACTTTCCCTTTAGGGATATGAATATTTAATGAGGGCTAAAGACCTTCGAGAATACTTTGTTGCTCGTGCAATGGTAGATTTCCACAAATTTACCGTACAGAGATGTCTTCCTTTTTAATTTTTTAAGTTGATGTCTGTAGCAGAAAACGTAAGGTTTTAAGAGACTTATTTATTAAACGGGGTCTGAACAGGACCGAAAGTACTCGGCTATCTCACTTTTTCATTTTTTCGTTCGTGGCAAAAAAACCTTTATATATATATATATATATATATATATATATATATATATATATATATATATATATATATATATATATATATATATATATATCTATATATATTATATTTTATATCTATATATATATATATTTGTTTATTTTTATTATTTGTTTATTTTTTATATATATTTACCATATTAAATCTACTGATCTCTACCACTGTATATATGTACTAGCTACCAGTATATATATATATAGTATATATATATATATATATATATATATATATATATATATATATATATATATATATATATATATATATATACTTTTTAAATAACCCCAAATGCCCTCTTAACATAAAAATTGCACACATATATACATCTGGTCAAAAGCGATCCAGTAGATTCTAAATGTGTACACCATGAATAAATAAATGAATATTAAAATACGCACAAATATTATTATATAACATATATAGTATATATAATACTATGTTTATTATATATGTATATATATATGTATATACATATATATACTCGTGTACTTATATGCAATCAAATATAAATAAAATCATTTATTCGTTTAATGAACCTTATGTTTTTCTGCTACAGACATCAACTTAAAAAAAGGAAAAGGAAGGACACATCTCTGTATGCTAATTTTGGTGGTGGACCCTTTAACCTCTTTAATAATATATATATATATATATATATATAGATATATATATTATATATACAAGCGAATTCCACAGGAAAATGATAGTCAGAAATCCAAGCGCTTTCGTCTTTACTCAGACATTGTCAAGGAGTTAATGAGGTACAATTGGAGAGAAAGGTCTCAGGTATAACACAAGATCAAGAATACCAGATGGCTAATTGTCAAAAGGGTAAAAATTAAAAGAGATAATCCAGGATTATCGGATATCATACGGTCACAAACCTAAACAGATTGACCCTAACCGAAATTACAAAGTTTCTTTACAGTCCAAAACATGTAAAAATTTAATATATTAATTTTGTTGCTTATATTTATCTACAATTTTTTTCATTATGAAAGCATCAAGTTTAAATAAACCAAGACTTGAGTTTAGAACATTTCTATTATTTGACTTGATGAAACAAGATTCATTGATATTCCTTTTAACTGTGTCATTACATGGGATTAAGGCTCTTGCTTGACTCCAGTTAATAGGATGGTCTAAATCTTTCATATGTATGAATAATGCATTCGATATTTGCCCAGTTCTCACAGAATACTGATGCTGTTTGAGACGTTGTGAAAGAGATTTACCGGTTTGTCCGTAATAGACTTTATCACACTTTTTGCAAGGAATTTCATATATGCAGCCTGGAAAATATTTAGGAGAATTTTTTATTAAACTCTTGACATTAATATTACTGAAAACAACATTTATGTTATAAAGCTTTAAAATTCTAGGAATATCTAAAAACCTTTCATCATAGGGTAATTTTAGAATGTTATTCTTACTAAATTCAAGTTTGTCATTAGTTGAATAAAATGTTTTTCTAGCTCTTTTCCATGCCACATCTACAAAAGTCCTTGGGTATTTAAGTTTCATTGCAATATCATAAATAGTTTTAATTTCAGCGTCAATAAACTGCGGGCTACAGACACGTAAAGCCCTTAGGAACATTCCAGACAAAAAACAGAGAATTTAACATTTTGATGGTGATTGGAGTAGTAATGAACAAAAGAGGCAATGTTAGTTTGATTTTCGAAAGACTGAAAAGGTGAAATTTTCTATCATTTCTAATGGACAGTTACGTCAAGAAAATTCAAATTACAATTGTTTTCTTCCTCTACGGTAAATTTTTATAGAAGGGACTAAATTATTGAGATTATTAAGGAATTCCTGGAGATTTTCGTGAAAGAAAGGGATTACCCATAGCCATTGCCAAACTTTTGTACAAAAAATTCCCCACAAAAAAACATTTTAAAACCAAAAATTTACTATCTTTGATACATAACCTTATGAGACTAATGAAGTTTCGCCACTTAAGGGAATGTCATGACGTTCTAATTCCTCCTCCAAATATTCAAGTAAGTCATCTACAGGCACTTTTGTAAATAAAGAGACAACATCAAAACTAACCATATTAAAATCAAAATTGTGATAAAGTCTATTACGGACAAACCGATAAATCTCTTTCACAACGTCTCAAACAGCATCAGTATTCTGTGAGAACTGGGCAAATATCGAATGCATTATTCGTACATATGAAAGATTTAGACCATCCTATTAACTGGAGTCAAGCAAGAGCCTTAGTCCCATGTAATGACACAGTTAAAAGGAATATCAATGAATCTTGTTTCATCAAGTCAAATAATAGAAATGTTCTAAACTCAAGTCTTGGTTTATTTAAACTTGATGCTTTCATAATGAAAAAAATTGTAGATAAATATAAGCAACAAAATTAATATATTAAATTTTTACATGTTTTGGACTGTAAAGAAACTTTGTAATTTCGGTTAGGGTCAATCTGTTTAGGTTTGTGACCGTATGATATCCGATAATCCTGGATTATCTCTTTTAATTTTTACCCTTTTGACAATTAGCCATCTGGTATTCTTGATCGGGTTGTGTTGTACCTGAGCCTTCTCTCCAATTGTATTTCATTAGCTCCTTGACAATGTCTGAGTAAAGACGAAAGCGCTTGGATTTCTGACTATTCATTTTTCCTGTGGAATTCGCTTATTTATGAAGTCATGTGTATCTACTGTGATTTTTAAGCATATATATATATATATATATATATATATATATATATATATATATATATATATGGATTATATATATATACATATATATATATATATATATATATATATATATATATATATATATATATATATATATATAAGTAATATATGCACATATATAAAATGTCTGTGCATATGAGTGTGATTCTATGTATTAGGACATATATATAAATGTGTGTTTGAGAGAGAGAAAGAGAGAGATCATTCCGAAAACTACACAACTTACCTAGAAAAAAGTTCCCTCCGTAAGCCGAAGAAGTATTCCATTTTTGGAAAAAACGTTCCAAATAAAGATCTCAGTTTTGCCTTCATAATTCAAGACGATTTCTGACGACACCGGGAAAACTTCTTCTTCTTCTTCTCTGTTTGCGTGATTACAGGGCGGTGACGCAAATACCCGAATATATATGCATGAAAAGTACACAATTCAGTTTTGGCAACGCCAGTTGCCTGCCACGTTTTTGTTTGCAACCCGGAATGAAAGCGACGACGCAAATCAAACAACAAACGTTTTTGGCAACAGTTGTTTTTCGCTGCGTTTATGCTTTCATGCGAGTTTTTGACAAACAAGCAAATAAACATGGAATGGAGTGGCTCTTTGGGAAGTGTATTATTACTTCTCGAGCGTATGTTGGTATGTACATGTACAATGTATATATATATAATATATATATATATATATATATATATATATATATATATATATACATTATACATGTATTAAAATGTATTTTTTATAAAATATGTACCACACACACACACACACACACACACACACACACACACACCACACACATATATATATATATATATATATATATATATAATATATATATATAATACGTATATATACACATTACACATGCATATATGTATAAACACTTCTCTTGGTAAAACAAAGAAGCAATAGTATGTAATAAGAATATGAAACTGCGTATTACCGACGAGTCAAAGAGGTGGTTGCATATATAATTCGGTGATGTATAATTCTTCATAATGAAAAGTATCTATGACGATTTATATATTTTATCTAGCAGGTTATTTCAGCTAAATTTCTGGGATTAACCCTGGTAGTCTTAGATGATCAACTTAAAACTCCTTAATTAAAATCTTTGGTAAAAAGCTTTGATAACCTTGAACATTTTGTTAAATTACCTGGTAATGGACCTTAGAAGTTTATTCATTTTTTCGGTAAACGACTTGAAAATTTGAGAAGTTCTCCGTTAAATGACCTTGAATGTTTAGACAAATATTTGTATGTAGAAGACCTTGAGCCCTCCATATAAATTCTACCGTATTTGGTAAAAAATTCCTGGAGAACATAGTTAAAATCTTATGTAAATTACCTTGACCACCTGGTTGGTAAAACTACACCAGAAATAATGATGGGGTTAAAGATCCTTATTCAAGATATTTTTTAGGTGTTCATGAATCCCATGACCAAATAGATCACACTTCTTGTAAAAACGAAAAGAAACCTAAATAAATTAAACTGAAAACTATACTGTTTTTTCCATCTGTCCATCCGTCTGTGGTGGTCGCGCATGATAACACTGCGTCCCGGGCTTTAGATAATTACGCTATGTGTAAGTTTTAGGTAAATAAAAGGATATCTGGGTGTACATTGCAACAGAAAAGCGTTTTAATAATTTACTGTATGCGAATTACACCGTTAATATTCGAAACAGGATATTGTTATTGTTGTTGAATGTAAGCTGAATGTAACTATCCAAAGCCCGGGATGCAGTGTTACCATACGCAAACACTACAGGCGGATGGACAGATGAAAAAAAAAACAGAGTATAGACTTTCGGTGCCATTTTCCAAATAAAGACAGAAACTGCGCACAGGCCTTGAGGATTAAAAAATAGGGGCATTTCATCGAAAAGCTTCGTGGTGGCTCTTTGACCATCCTACTCCGGCGATATTGGAAACTCTTAACAAAACGCCCAGGTCCAATAACTCAATCTCGAGGCTTTAGTGGAGCCATCTGGAAAAATGATATTTTTTCTGGCAGTTTTAACCCGGGGGCATACAGAGAGAGAGAGAGAGAGAGAGAGAGAGAGAGAGAGAGAGAGAGAGAGAGAGAGAGAGAGAGAACTTTGAACATATTATCAGTAGTGCAGACATGAACACCAGAAAGAGAGAGAGAGAAACGCTTATTCAAACATAAAGGCAAACATACAAGCTGAGCTTGGAACAAAGAAACAAATAGACAGATTTCTTAACAAACCAGCAAAAGCAGAGAGGAAGGAAGACACAAATAAACGGAAAGTAAATGAAAGAAACAAGGCAATAAATATTCTTTTCCCGCTCCAGCAGATTCAAGTCAACAGACACGAAAAAAATAGGAAACAAATCCTGATTTTCCCCATGGGAAATGTATTAAAAACGTTTCAGTTTTTTACAGCGTAATCTAAATGCAAGGAAATTTTGTGCTAGTGAACAAAATATTTTTGTAAAAAAAACTCCAAGGCCCTCCTACAAAATCATTGTGATCCCATATTAGATTTTTTTCCTATGTTGATTTTAGGATAAATAACTAAAAGAACCGAGTTTTGGCCGGAACTGAAGTCTGTTATACATTTATTTAGTGATTCTATACTGCATAAACAAGCTATTTGATACCTTCAATGATATACATTCATAAGCATCAAAACGAAAATAAATTAAGAAATATATGGATGCAGGGATAAAAGAACCGTTCCTTTTAAGAAGTCAAGTTTATACGAATTTGTATATATATATATATATATATATATATATATTATATATATATATATATATATATATATATATATATGTATATATATATCGTATACACGTATATATATGCATGGATGTGAGTGTCTGTGTATACATGCATTCATAGATAGATCGATAGCTTGACAGATATATTCGACAAAGTTCCAAAGTATAAATTCAAACCACACTGCCATACACTCCACTGCTGGATTATCAACATTTCATTTTAAGGCGAACGGTAGGGGAAAAGTAATGATGAAAGAGGAAACGGGAGGAAAGTGAGATAAGAGGAGGAAAAGGATTGGATGAGAGAGAGAAGAGAGAGAGAGAGAGAGAGAGATGAGAGAGAGGAGAGAGAGTGAGAGAGAGAGAGAAAGTTTAAGGCTGGCAAGAAATCAACTGTGGGATTCCTTCTGCTCTCACCTAATCCCACGACATCTGTTGGGTGACGTGTATACTTAGGAAGCTGAGTGTGAGCGTTGCCCGGATTATTGCGGTTTGTTTATTTACATAGCCTGATCATTTAAATGCCAACTGGGTGAAACGCCCGC
>NC_087202.1:15134843-15157343 GCF_015104395.2 Macrobrachium nipponense
TGCCCAGAAGTAAGAAGACTGAAAACCCTACTGAAAAGGGTAACAAAAAACTACAGGAAAAGAAGGACAACAGAAAACAGAGAACTGCTACAAGCAGTCAAAAAAGATGTTCAACAGCAGCTGCAAGAAATAAGAATTGAAAAGTGGATGGAATGGTGTACAAAACTATCACAGTACACATCTCTCTCGGAGCTATGGAAGTGGCTGAACAGAGTAGTCGGAAAGAAGAGAACACCTGTAGCAACTCACCCTCACCCACTAGAAGAAGCGGAAAGACTGGCAACATCCTTCGCCAACAGGACTAGCTCAGGTAACCTCTCCCCTGAAACAAGAAGAATTCAGGATCAGCTAGCACCGATCAGATGGGAGTAGATCAGATGACACAGACACCCCTTACACAGTAGAGGAACTGAAAGCAGTATTTAAAGTTGGCAGAGACACAGCGCCAGGAGCAGACAGGATAACATACACCATGATCAGCAAACTGGGTCCTGCAGGAAAAACAGCCTTTCTGAGAATCCTAAACAAGACACACATTGAGGATACAAGACCACAAACTTGGAGGCAGCAGGACACAGCCAATCCCCAAACCTAAAGATCCAGACAACCCAAGACCGATTGCATTGGTGTCATGCATTGAAAAAACCGGAGAAAAAATGGTACTAAATAGAATGAAGTACAAGATCGGTCCACTGCACAAGCAGCTATATGCATATCAGGAAGGAGTTGGAACTACAGAGTGCATAACAGATGTTCTCAGCTACATAAATCAGAAGAAGGCTACAGTAGTCTTCATAGATTTTGAAAAGGCTTTTGAACTAGTCAGCCCAGCAGCAATACTGCAATCAGTAGTTAGGAAGGGAGTCCAAGGACACTTACTAGCTTGGACAAAAAACTACGTACTGGGAAGGCAGGCCAGAGTAAAATTCCAAGGAGTGATGTCTACATTCCACGACTTGGAAAATGGCACCCTTCAGGGAGGAATTCTGAGTCCATTTCTATTTAACATACTAATGGAGAATATAGCCTCCCTGCAGCTTCCAGAAGGCGTAGAAATCATTATCTATGCCGATGATGTGTGCGTAGTAGCAAGAGGAGCTGTTAGAGTGCCCAGAATGCAAAGGGCACTCAATGACATCAACAATAAATCAAATGAGCTAGGTCTTAAAATAAATATAAATAAAACTAAGGTCATGACAATAAAAGCCCACAAACCGCTGCAACCACTGACAATAGGAGCTGAGCCCATAGAATGGGTAGACAGCTACATGTACTTGGGAGTTGTCATAGACCAGCAGCTAACTTTCAAGGAGGAAATCAAGTACTTGAGAGAAAGAGCAAATGCAAGACTGGCCGCCATGAGATACATGTCATCCCTGAAGGAGGGAGCAAATGAACACATACAAAGAAAGTACTACCTAGCCTGCACCAGAACACTGGTGGACTATGCTGCCCCCACTCTCATGAGGCTGACAGAGGCTCAAAAAGAATCACTGGAGGTCATTCAAAACAATATAATGAGACTCATGTTAGGAGCACCCACATGGACAAGTCTGTGCAACATCAGGCTTGAAACTAACTTGCCAAAACTAGAGGAGAGGATTGCACAGCGAAATGCAAGCACAATGGCCAAGATGTTCCTCTCAGAAAGAGACTCCATCTCGAGGAAAAGAGCCAGAGAGGAACTTGCTAAACACCCAGAGATTCAAAGTCCGAGTTCCTATGGGAAGGACCAAAGTGACAACATCAAGAGTCTAGGCATGGCAGAGATACTGTTGCAGCTAAGTCCAGACACAACACAGGGCACACAACATCTACCACCATGGAAGAAGGACACTGAAATATATAAATACACAAGCCTGCCAAGAGCAAAAGAAGATGCACAAGAGAAGAGCTAAGAGCTGCAGCCTATGAGGCAATCAGAAACACTGAGATCATAGGGGCACAAACATATTACACCGATGGCACTGTAGATCCTGAGAATCAAACTATGGGAGCTGCAGGATATTCAAGTAAATTCACAGCCTGCTGGAGTACCTCCAACCACGCCTCCACAATGCAGACAGAATTAACAGCAATAAGACAGGCACTGGTATACTCACTGGAGAATGAAGAAGGGCCAGTAATCATCCACACCGACTCAAAGACCTCAATGCAAGCCTTGCAACAACAGAAAAACAAAGAGAACAAGGCACTGCTGGCTGGAATTAAAACACTACTGCACCAGCACAGCGAAAGAGGAAGACCTCTCACCTTAAACTGGATACCCAGTCACATAGGAATTCCAGGCCAATGAGCTAGTCAAAAGCACAAAGAACATTGACAGAGTGCAGATACACATACAACCTGCACTGCAACAAGTCAAGAATGCGATGAAACCACTCTGCAAAGAAAACCTGCTAAAAGACCATCACGAGTGGCTAGAAAAGAACTCACCGTCTGCCAGATGGTATAAGAGGTCTACTGACCTAGTGCCTCCTCCCATAGACAGGCACACACCAAGAAAACTTGCTGTGATCATCCACAGGATACAAAGCCTGCTGGGAAATCGTGGAAAACAGTGTCCGACCATGTGAACACTGTCAAGAAGAAACACAGCAACCACTCCTTCACTACCTGCTGGAGTGCAGAGAAACACCACAGCTAAGAGGTGCAGCACAAATTGATTTACTTGCACAAGATGCTGAGCATGCAGCTGCCACAGTCACAAAAACAATCATTGAAAACTTAGAAGAGCATGCCCAGATGATCTACAACCTACCTCCACCAAGGTAAATAAGGTAAAATAACATCAATCACCCTTATCACATCCCCTCACTGTAAGGCTCTATCCACATCATCCACTATCATTCTTCTAAACTTTACCTACCACTGAAATAATTCCAAGAGGGACCCAAGGGAGTAAAGGGTTGGACAACACCACTTGCACAGTTTCTCTAATATTCGAAAGCCTTACATTTTTCAAACTTCTACTTCAATATGACATGATGGCCCTCTCTTACTGACACCATCATCCTTCCCCTGCTCACTCCTATCTCTACAACTAAAAATATTTCCAAACTCATAAAACTAACCATGAACCTAATGAATCTTTTCAGATCATCTATGGGCCAAACAAGGGAAAGGCCAGTGCCAACAAGAAGTGTTGGCTTAATACAACAACAACAACACCCATCTCTTCACTTCTACTGCTAACCAGCCAAGAAGATGACCTACGAGAAGGTTGAAACGTCGCGATAAGCCAGAGCTATACCAGAAGTAATACCACCTGGTCTGACATTGACCTCTCTTACGGGAAGATACCAACACCGACGACGACCCCTGCTTGATCTGAACCAGAGGAATGCCTTCCCATATACCAGTATTTTGATAATACCAGTATACTTATAATACCAGCCTTTGATTAATAAAGCCTGTTCTGAATAATTTTTGACAATTATTGCGAAGTATCGCTGAGCCAGAAAAGCGAGTAATAAGAAAACTAGAAAAGATAACATATAAGATTAATTCGCTGAATTCTGCCATTTTATTCAACAGAACTTGTTTAAAAGAGGGTCTTCTCCCAAAATATTATTATTATTATTATTATTATTATTATTATTATTATTATTATTATTATTATTATTATTATTATTAATGTTTGAGTGATTATTGTTAATGCCAGTAACACCACTGCTATTGACACTAAGGTGTCTGTTTTTATTGTTATTATTATTATTATTGTGATTATTGTGTTAATTATTAATAATCGTAATAATAGTAATATTAATAATAACAATTCACCTTATACCAATGATAAAAGTGATAATATTAGTATTGTTATTAATACTAAATTTATTATTTACATTATTATCAGTCAATGCACACACACATTTATATATATGTGCGCGTGTGTGTGTGTTTATATCGTAAATGTAATAGTTTCCAACAAAAGCTACTATAACCTTGACAGCACTTCCCCGCTCCCAAAGCAATAACATACACGAAAGGTTGAAAGAACGCGAACAATTGAACGTATCTCTGGAAATTTCATCAAATGAAATAAAAATAAAACTAAGCGCTAAGATTCCGATAGGAAATAACTAGTGGGGTTGCAGTGAGCGTTTGGGCTGCATATTCTTGTGGTTGAATTTTATTATTTCTTTCTTGCCGAATTCTTGGGTAGCCTTAGTTTTAAGGCTTCGCTTACAGAAATACCCGCTCTCTGGTATTCTAACGCTGTTACTGTATGTTGAAATGGTGCCAGGCGGAGACACCAGAGGTCAGCGAGAGAGAGAAAGAGAGAGAGAGAGGTGGGGAAGTGTTCTAACTCTTTTTAAATTCGATAGCGTTTATCATCCTGAACTAGTTGAGAGAGAGAGAGAGAGAGAGAGAGAAGAGAGAGAGAGAGAGAGAGGGGAGGGGCATAGTTTTATTGTTGTCATTCGACTGCTCTCTACTTTTATCCAAAGCTATTTGTTTTAGAGAGAGAGAGAGAGAGAGAGAGAGAGAGAGAGAGAGAGAGAGCACTTTGCCTGTGTGGGCATTCGATTACTCAAGACTCTTATTGTTTGCGAGAGAGAGAGAGAGAGAGAGAGAGAGAAAACTGCTTGCAATGATTGACGGTTATTCTGCTTTATTTACTAAATTCATTTTTAATTTGCGAAACAGTCAGTTTTCCATGAGCTGACATTATATAATACAAAGTTTCTGAAATGATATTGGGATTTGTATTTTAAGTCGTTTTTTAGATATCTTCTGGTGGCGAGTTTCATACAAATATATTAGGTGATAAATAGATTTTTTCTCTAGTAATTTAAAATCGGCATATACTTCCACGTATGAGACCATGCTTGAAGGAATTTAAAAGACTTTTTTTCCCTTATGAAGAACAACAGTTATTTAGATACAGACGTTAGTCGCAGTATAATTTTATTGTGTTACATATCTTTATTTGAGGCATTACTGACCTACAACATATTACAATTTATTCTAGGCTGAATATTTAAATCTTAATTTATACGTTTTCATTGTGCTCATGACGATTCAAGCTTCTTTAGTTTTAATATGCTTTTATGCTTTACTGAAGACCACAAGTCAAGTTTTTTCGTCCTTACATTATCTTGTATTCCAGCACCAAAGAACAGTCCAAGCTTATCAGACCTCGATGGCTGTTCGTTCCTTTTTAGCAAACTGTATCTGGATTCTAAATCTGCCCATGTTCTTTGTGCTATTATTATTATTATTATTATTATTTATTATTATTATTATTATTATTATTATTATTATTATTATATTATTTAAGTGTAGCCGTTAAAAATTATAACTTACATCGTGTAAATTTTGTGTATTGTATAGTTTGTACCTTGTCTATTTCTGTATACGGACCTGAGCTGGAATAAAGGATGTTATTATTATTATTATTATTATTATTATTATTATTATTATTATTATTATAACCTGAGACAGCTTTGTGCATCGTCACGCTCATTCCTTTTGTTGACAAGTCATGGTTGAAGATTAATCATTTACTTTGTTTTTTTTTGTGATGCATTGTATTCGCCCTGAACCTAGGACTTATGCCAAATATTTGTGCTTAAATTTCTTAAAGAGAGAGAGAGGAGAGAGAGAGAGAGAGAGAGAGAGAGAGAGAGAGAGAGAGAGAGACTTACACTAATTCATTGTCATAGCCATGACATTCTTAACATTAAGATGAAAAAGTTTCAACATCGGTGGTTGGCTTTACTTGAGGTCCCTGTACTATAGCCCTTGGCACATGCACAGACATACTCTCTCTCTCTCTCTCTCTCTCTCTCTCTCACACACACACACACACACACACATATATATGTGTGTGTGTCAATCTGCAAAAGAGCGAGTGGTGGTGGGGGGGTCCGGCGGCGTTATGCGCAGCGAAAATATGACATTGTAACATAAATAAGGTAATAAACCACAATGACACAAGAAGCTTAATATTGTCCGTGAAAATCATCCGAGCGGCAAATGATCGCTAGCTCTTCTCAAAACAATAGATGAAATGACGAAGACGGAAAAAAATTATATTTATTTGACATGGATAAGTTGACGTAAAAGTAACAGATGACCTGTCAGTGCTGCGAAACAGATTGATCCTTTCTCTCTCTCTCTCTCTCTCTCTCTCTCTCTCTCTCTCTCTCTCTCTCTCTCTCTCTCCTCTTTCTCAGGAAGAGTGGGAAATGCCAAATTATTAAGTTATTTAGAACAATGTTGCTAAATTTATTTGTTTATCAGTCTGTTTTTTAGCAAGATAATAAAATCCTATGTTGATATGATATTTTGAAAACGATTCCCTATTATTGAGAAGGAAATTGTAAATAGAAAATATAATGACTAAATAATGATTGTAAATGACGGGTGTTAATGTTAATTTTCCAGGTGCAAATATTTCTTTTTGTATCATAATAATAGAATTCTTAGCAATTGTTCATTTAAATATGTATTGAGTAGTATCGTTTAGTAATCATAATAGTATTATTCCAAATGTTCCGGTAGCGTGAAGAATATGATGAAATGCATGAGTAAAAAGAAAAATGAAAATGTCCGAAACCTAACGAGGACCAAGTCAGGCCAGTTACACCACTAGAAGTGACTTTTATGACGTCAGAAGACATAAAACACTCAGGCAATGACCTGTTGCATTTATAAACATTTTCCACTCCGTAAGCCTGCAGCTATTGTTGAAAAATATTTTTTACCTCTGCGAAAAGTAAGACGTTTTCGAGAATACCGCTGTGGTATACTCATGATTTCTACTCCCCGTTATTTTGACGGTGGACAAACAAGAGTTAATAGTTCATCCGTTGCAAAAAATAAATAAAAAGATGGGTCTGTGGGAAATTATTTAAGTACCATGACACTATCTAGAGTGGGGAGAGGGGTAGAGGAGAGAGGAGGCTCTTTCGTGAAAATAGCATCGGTAAACCAGGAAAAAAATAAAAAAGAATAAGGAGAAGAATGAAGTGGTCGCCTCCATGAGGGAGTTGAGGCAGAATAGTATAGACCTACGTAGCTGAGACGTGACGGCCAGAATTTGAGACGTGACGGGCCAAACGGTGATGCGGAACACGTGTTGTGGTTTGGGAAGAAGCAGAAAGAAAGAGAGAGAGAGGAAAAGGGGAATAGTATTTGGGAGTGGCCCATCTGGGAAGAGAATTGTTGGGGCGGGGGCGAGGCTGGGGGAATGGGGGATGGGGAATATAAGAGGAGGGGATGCCAAAACAACAGTGGTGTACCCAGGGGTCCTACACTCTCTTTGCTGGCGCCAGTGTTTCTCATCGCCTGTATGGAGGTAGTTGATACACAGCGCTGAGAGAGACGTCTCTCTATTCTCTCACTCACACTCGTTCTCTTACTCTCTCTCGCTTAAAATCTCCATCGTTACGACACTCCCACGTGTGTTTGTCGTAACGTGTGGGTCGTAACAGAAGTGGTCGTGAGTGTCCCACGTGTGTCGTAAACTTAAGAAACTTACGATACCTCACGCAAGTGCGTACTATGCTTGACTCTGCGAAAGATAATGTTTGATTGCAAATGTGGTTAGTGTTATGATAATAATCAACGATTTTCTAAAATGTAGTTTTATATATAACAATTGTTTCATAGAGTGATTAAAGGTGTGTTTTTAATAAACAATTAATTTTAAGGTTCATGAACTGTGAATGATTAAAGTGACCAGTAAGTTGCAGTGGTTACATTATATTAAGTAACGTTATAATTAGTTTTTACGATAATTAGTGACCCTTCAAGTTTTGAACTGACACTTAACTTCATGACGTATCAAAGGCGATTGGCTAAACTCTGCATTTTTTTATAGTGTCCTAAAAAATTTGGCAAATCGAAAGTTAAAAATAGAAAAAAATCCCGGACTAGATGAATAAATTTGTCACCGCGTTCTGGCGCAAGGACCTAAATGACGCTCTATATGTTTTTTAGGAGCCAGAATTCAGCAGCGATACAACAAAACCCTTTCTTCTGAGGAATCTCACCCAACGGGAGATTTAGAGAGCAGCCTTGTCAGTCAGACAGGAAGGAAGGTAAGTGCTGAACTCAGAGTTCCTTGGATTTAAATGAAGTTGTTTCCTTGTTATGTTCACTGTGGAAATCGGTCATTCATGGAGTGGTACGTTTATGATGAACTCGTTTCTATGAGAGAAAAGAAATCTTCATTCTCTCTATATATTTTATTATTATGTAAACACTTCCTTCATCAATTGCGATTATAATTGTACTTTAGACTAGCAAATCAATTGAGCTATGGTGGTACTGGAATTAACAGTCGTTAGATTAGATTAAATTAGGTCAACTTGGGATAGAGAAGGCATTACTCTGCAGTGGGTATGATGTGAAAGTTTAAAAATTTTCTCTGTTTATTTCAGCGAAAATAATAAGTAAATGTCTGTATTGTAATATGATATATATATATATATATTATATATATATATATATATATATATATATATATATATATATATATATTATATAAAATACGCATTAAGCTACGAATGTCCTTTGGTATCTAATTCGCTCATCTCGGAATTAACATATTTTCATATATGTTAACCGAAGGGGAATTTTTTAGCATAGAAGAAAATTGTCAGCTCATGGTTCCTTCGTTCGAGCGATGTGCCGACCATATTCTTATCAACTAAAAAATTTCCTTTCAATTAACATTGAAAATATATTAATTCCGAGGTAGAGTGAATTAGATATTAAAGGACATTTGCTGCGTAATGCGTGTACAATATTCACGGTGATGTGATAAACACACATACATAAATATATAGTGTATAATATATATATATATATATATATATATATATATATATATATATATATATATATATGTATATATATATATATATATATATATATATATATATATATATATATATATATATATATATATATATATATATATATGCATGTATGTATGTATATATATGTGTGTGTGCGTGTGTGTGTGTTTTATTCCCTCTCTCTCTCTCTCTCTCTATAACCTTTGGTTAGTAAATTTTAACAGATTTGAATTTATATATCTTAAAACTTATAATCCAAGGATTAGAGAGAGAGAGAGAGAGAGAGAGAGAGAGAGAGAGAGAGAGAGAGAGAGAGAGAGAACAAAGAATACCCAGTTATTTCCATTTGCCATTTTCCTTCCTCCTCAGTCCATCATCATGGCGAGAAATCTCAATTTCCGATAAATGAAGAAGACTGATAAAAAGATATTGTTTACCGTTTATCGACTCCATTCGTCAGCCATTCACTGCGAGGGAGGGAGATTACGCAGTACATTATTTCATTATTTAATGTGAATAAGTACGTAGTCGTGCGTTAAACCTTTGGGAAGAAGTTGAGCTGGGAAGGATAATGGGATAAGTTATTGCTTGCGCATTTGCATGCAACAGGTAGCAATAGCTTTAATCTCAGGTATCTGGTTTGAAGACTCCGCATTTTTGTTTCAGGGGGATTAGATTAATCGTTTCATCGTCTCTGCGTGTTGAATTCAAGTGGGTGAAGAGTGAATTCGGAGATAGATAGATACACACATAAATACATATACTACATGTACATACATCGATACATAAAGAGTATGTCTTCTCGTCTTCAACCCGCATTTTATGATGATTTACCTAGCCCCATTCCCTTCCCTCTTCTACCATGGATGCAACCCGCAACTACGTGTATATTCGTTTATATTCCTTTGCACCTAAAGAAGCAATATTTCAACAGTTCACTTTTAACCCTCCCCGCGATATGAAATGCAATATCACAGTCACTGCAGAAGCTGCACAGTTACATTTCTCCTGGCTGGGAAGGGAAGAAGGGAGAGTTGGTCAAGTTTATTATTCCTGAATGATGATAACAAAATAATAATAATAGTGTAATAGTAATAATACCCTAAGTAGGAGAGTTTACGGTTCCTGAAGATAATCCTCAAATCTTGTTAATAGGATAAAGTGATTTCTGTTGAATGCAAGGGCTCTGTGGGAAAGGACTGGATGCAAGGTGTCGCTCGAATTCAACTTGCTTTCAGAAAGTCTCTCAGAATTCCCCAGGTTTTGTAATTAGGCAGTTATGAAGGGATTTACCTGAATCATGACATCATTGGTATAAAGGATTGCTGTAAATATCTTTTAGATGCAGTGATATTCAGTGAGGGAAGCAGGAAATGAGATCTATTGTTTTTCCTACCAAGTTTATTTAATTTAAAGTGTTTGTGCTTAGTGTGGGAAATCATGAAGTTGTTCTCTAGATCTGTGAGATGGCAGAATCCATGAACCCTGCAGGAAGTGATGCCATTTTCTACCAAGTAATTCAAGACAGAAATTATATATTGCTAATTGAAATTTCAAGCAGAATATGTATTTCATAACACTTCCACGTGTGAGCTTTCTCTCTCTCTCTCTCTCTCTCTCTCTCTCTCTCTCTCTCTCTCTCTCTCTTACACACACACACTCACACACACACACACACATGCTGTCTTCATGTATTTTGTTTGCGCAACGCTCTCTTTCTCATTTACACACAAACGCATACTGTCTTTATGTGTTTTGTTTGTATTAATGTATATTTGTAAACAAAAAAGTAGATGAAACGAAGTAGACCTCTGAATGCCTCCTTCACTTCTTTTAGATCCTTCATCTTTTGGTCGACTTAAGATTTAAAAACTTCCAAAATTTTAAAGTAATTATCAGATCATTCTCTCTCTCTCTCTCTCTCTCTCTCTCTCTCTCTCTCTCTCTCTCCAAAATGATAAAAAGAGAGGTGTTTAAATAGCAATAAATTGACTTGAATATTAAAGTTGTTTTAAAGTAACAATATCCCGTCATGTACAACATATACCTTACCAAATAAATGATACTAACACCTCTAATCCAAAATATAAAATTAGCTATGCGTTAGCTCTATCATTAGACCAGGGAGACAAACTGTCTTTTGGTTTAAGAAACATTCTGCGTCTATTATAAAAAGGATTTTTAGAAAATGTTCTGTAATTGTGGACTTCAAAGTAGTTTTTTTTTTTTTTTACATCTTATGTGTAAATGTACATGGCAAACCGTATCTGAAATCTGTATCTGGCCATGGTCTGTAAAAATTATTATTATTATTATTATTATTATTATTATTATTATTATTATTATTATTATTATTATTATTATTATTATTATTGTTCTTGTAGTTATTGTTGTTGTTGTTGTTGATGAAAATGTTATTGTTATTACTGTTGTTCCAAACAACTGTTTATATGTAGCCGTTTATTACTATAACTTTATTTCCTCATCTTGCCTGTAAACTTTTGAGCTGAAATAAAGACTATTATTATTATTTTTATCATCATCATCTCATATTATTATTATTATTATTATTATTATTATTATTATTATTATTATTATTATTATTATTATTATTATTATTAGTGTTTTTTTGAAAACAGAAAGAATTCAATATTCCACCCGGTACTCTTTACTGACGTTCGTTTTTTCTAATAAAAGCCCTTCATCTATTTATATCCTAATTAGTCAAACAAATGATTACGTTCTCATTAACCCCCCCCCCCCCCCACCCCCCCCCCCCCTCCCTACAAAATCCGCAAACGTATTTATTCACTCAGTTCCTCGAGTGCGTGCCAGGTTACAGAAATTATTCAGTCAATTT
Source organism: Macrobrachium nipponense (assembly GCF_015104395.2). Lineage (NCBI taxonomy): Eukaryota > Metazoa > Arthropoda > Malacostraca > Decapoda > Palaemonidae > Macrobrachium > Macrobrachium nipponense. The sequence continues at coordinate 15,146,517 of NC_087202.1, forward strand.
ACCGGTTTAATATTGCATTTAGATTCCTACTGAACTTGTTCACTGGAAAAAGTTTAAAGAACATATGTATGTAAGATATGTGGACATATTGCTTTTACGTTTATGTACAGCCAGAGACAAATGCACAAGAGTGTATGCATACACGCGCACACGCACACACACACATACACACACACACACACACACACACACATATATATATATATATATATATATATATATAATATATATTTATATATATATATATATACAAATAAATTGTTTAAAACAGGGTATGTCTAAAGTATAAAAGGCCCATTAAAGCACTGTGGTTTAAAGCTAAGGGCATACCTCCCACTATATATTTCGCCGATGAAACACCTGTTATTCACTGCTTGATAAGGGTGGAAGTGAGTCCACCGAAATATAGTCCTTAGCTTTAAACCAGAATATTATAATGGTCCTTTTATACCTTTTATACCTATATATATATATATATATATATATATATATATATATATATATATATATATATATATATATATATATATATATATATATAATATATTATATATATACATATGTGTGTGTGTGTTCATTCTTGCGCCCGTCAATATAACTCTCATTACGTAAAGAAAACCGGATATAGAATATAATCTAAGCGAATATGGCCACGAGGAAAGCGGAACAATGGGATGCGAGAACTTCCGCCTTTATTCTTGAAAGAAGCTCAGGCAAAACTTCTCCCAATACAAAGGGAATATAACAAAGGCAAGATTTTACCGAAATGCAACTAAAGTAAATGAGTGCTTGTGTTTCTGTGTGGCTTTGTGTGCATGGATCTGTGTTTGTGTATCTGAATGTTTTTTCATGTGTTTGAACAGCTGATCTATTTATCGGCCATTTAATCAAGAATGAGGTTACACCTTTCACTATTATACATGACTTTTTCCAAACTGAAATTTGCTTAATGATAGTAATAATAATCCCTGAAAAGAAACCTGGAAAAACTAGATGCTGAAGTAACTCCAGGACTCATGCAAAAGAGTGTGCTACTAGAAACAGTGCATATAGAAAAGTGATGGACTCCTGAGGAGGCAGGATGCAACCCGGAATCCCACGCTATAAAAACCACCCAGTCGAAAAGGATGACTGAGATAGAAAAAAAAATTATTCTTTATTTCAGCATTGGACCATATAATATGGAGTGTACAAAGTAGTGACAATACAATGCTGACAAACTAGATACACGAGATAAATGATAAACATTATAATCGGCTATATTCACGCAGTTGCTGAAACAGTAGTAAAAAAAGCGATTATAATATGGTAATGACAATACTAATATTGAGAAAAATAGTAAAAATATAAGAATGATAACATTTTAAAGACAAATTGCTTACAATTAATTGCCAGGTGGACCTTAGGTGGTTGCAGAAGTCAGGTCCAGAGAGCTAAATGCGAAAAGTGAAACAAGCAAATCTCAATAATGTAAAATTATTTATATTTGCGAGAATGAAATTTGGTCTCATAACATTCAACGTTCAATTTTATTTCACCGGACTAAAATGTTTGTGCTTTTCTCGTGCATTAGGAAAATAATTACATCAACAAAAATAACGTTTTTGTGCTGCATTCGTAGCAGGAATGTACTACAAAATCATATTTCCTACAGATATAAAAAAGTAAGCTTGAATTGTTGCATGAAAGATAGATTCTTAAATCTATCATTGACTTACGGTGAGGTTTTTCTCGTATAATTCAGGCTATTTCGAGAATCGGAACAATTTTCAAAATCTATTTCGTTACGAAAATATGAACTCGCCTGTTTCCCGCTAACGTAGAACAGTTCCTTATTTTTATGGGATGGTAATTTGATATCTTGTTCATTATATGACTGAAGGTGCTCCTAATATTTTCATATAAAAATTAGTATACATTTCTTCAAATGACAGCCACTGGAGCAACGAATTTCTTTTTCATGAAGTCGATAAGCAAGTGCATTTATGATAATAATAATAACACAACAACAACAACAACAATAATAATAATAATAATAATAATAATAATAATAATAATAAAATAATAATAATAATAATAATAATAATAATAATAATAAACCACATAGCAAGCGAATGCCCGGCACTTGCACAGAACCAGTACAAAAAGAGGCATGATTCAGTGGCCAAAGCCCTCCACTGGAGCCTGTGCAAGAAACATCAGCTACCTTGCAGTAATAAGTGGTACGAGCACCAACCTGAGTGAGTGATAGAAAACGATCAGGCAAAGACCCTCTGGGACTATGGTATCAGAACGGGTAGGGTGATACGTGCAAATAGACCAGACGTGACGTTGATTGACAAAGTCAAGAAGAAAGTATCACTCATTGATGTCGCAATACCATGGGACACCAGAGTTGAAGAGAAAGAGAGGGAAAAAAATGGATAAGTATCAAGATCTGAAAATAGAAAATAAGAAGGGATAATGGGATATGCCAGTGGAAATCGTACCCATAATCATAGGAGCACTAGGCACGATCCCAAGATCCCTGAAAAGGAATCTAGAAAAACTAGACGCTGAAGTAGCTCCAGGACTCATGCAGAAGAGTGTGATCCTAGAAAAGGCGCACATAGTAAGAAAAGTGATGGACTCCTAAGGAGGCAGGATGCAACCCGGAACCCCACACTATAAATACCACCCAGTCGAATTGGAGGACTGTGATAGAGCAAAAAAAAAAAAAAAATAATAATAACTACCACTACCTTGACATACAAAGGAAACAGACAAAAATGCATATTGCTAAATATGTAAACATATCCACTCATATACTCAATGACTTTCTTTTTTTCGTTATGTTATCCAACAGCAATGACTTAATGGTCATTTCATACTATATCAAGGCATAGAAGTTCTATTTTATTTCGGTCATAAAATGAACTGTGTTTTATAGTTTCACCATAAAAAAGGAACATCTGAGGAAATGACTTTGTACGGGAACGAGTGGAGAGGCGCTGAGTAAGTCATAAAGTGAAGATCTTTTTTCCAGGTTGTATCTAAAAAACGCGGTATCTGTTACTACGGAGGAAGGCATGTTTTTCCTGTACTTTATGCGTTTGAACCCATACAATTATACTGAGAGAAATGTACTGACACACACATACAAATACCTATATATATATATATATATATATATATATATATATATATATATATATATATATATATATTATATATATATTGTGTGTGTGTATATTTCTGTCAGTATATTTATGTATATATATATATATATATATATGATATATATATATATATATATATATATATAGATATATATATATTATATATATATATATATATATATATATATATATATATATTATATATATATAATATATATATATATATATATATATATATATATATATATATATATATATATATATATATATATAATTGTAATAGCAACAATCCTCTTAACCTATCAAATTCTTCGTGCTCTTTTGGATATGCTTGTCACTACTAAGCCCTAAGATCCAAGTGCAAGAAATTTGAGGATATTATGATGTCCGGGAGCGGGAAACGAACCAGCGTTACCACAATCACGACGAGGTCTCGTGGTTAGGTCGGCAACGTGACCTTGTCGTGATTGTGAGAACCCGGCTTTGCTTCTCACTACCGGATATTATAAATTCTTCATATATCTTGCAATTGGTTCTGAAAGGCTTTGTAGTGACAAACATATCGGACAAAGCGCAAAGAATTAGAGAAGTTAAGAGGGCATTGCCGACATTACAATTCCATATGTCCCTGATAGAAAGTGACCAGTATAATAGATATATATATATATATATAAAACTTATATATATATATATATATATATATATATTATATATATATATATTAATAAATATATAAATAATGTGTTTGTGTGCGCGTGTGCGTGTATGTATTTAATGTCTGCCTTCCAACCGCACCTCCAGTTCGTAAAGTATTACTTACCTCTTATTAATTTCAGAATTTTTTCTTTCCCTCAAGACTTCGGAGGTCCATAAAAGTCAATGATCGCAAAAGATAAAATCTTTTACAGCCATCTTGATGACTATTCTCTTTGGGCCATAAATCAAGGGAACTGCTTTGAATTTCCAGGAAATGAATTTTATGAGAGAGAGAGAGAGAGAGAGAGAGAGAGAGAGAGAGAGAGAGAGAGAGACTGACCTCTTCACAAATACATGATTCATAAGCTGAACTTGGAAGACGTCTCCATAAATCTATGTCTCAGAAATTGTCTTCTTCTTCCCTCGTTTTACCTGCAGTGTTTTTTTGGTGGAGTTTCGACGGATTCGGTTTTTTCTCAATTTCTCATAATTTTTCATCATTTGTTTCATAATTCTTGGTTCTATAAAACGTTCCCTTTATTGTTTTTCAGATTTTAAAATAATTTTGATATGGTTCATTGTCGGTCAATTGATCACGTTCCATGTCAGTTCTTGCATTTGTATCTACGTTCAAGATCCTGGTGATGTGAGTCCTGGTATTGTTCCAATGTTGAACTTATTTGTTTATATCCCTAAAGAATTACTTTACGACAAATTTATCCGTTTTTTCAATAGATGAAATCAGTCGTCTTTGGCAAGCGCATTTATAATAGAAAATATAGTTTTTTATTTGTATTATTTATTTCTTTGACACTTACTCCCAAATGCCCTAAGGATGACTATGTCTAATAATTTTGCTTTTATATTATTATTCGAAACCTTAATCCTTCCTGCGATCGGAAATTTAACCGCGTAACTCATGAGATATTTCTGTTCGTCTCATATAAGGGGACGGAATACACACTCACTTTAATATGACATGTGTATCTTCTTCTTCAAAGCATTTGAGGAATCTGTCGTGAAGACGAATTTTATGGATAAACGTCAAACTATTGAGACAGGATTGTGTCTGTGCCTTTTCCATGGTTGGGAAGCAAGCCTTTTGGGAATGCTGAAATTGATATAGTATATTATTTTGTTTTGTCGCTTTCTTGTATTCTTGGCCTTAAACGTTTTCTAATGATGATGATATATATAGATACACACATATATACTTATAATTATATATATCTATATTTTTATAATAATATTATATATATATTATATATTATGAATATATATATATTATATATATTTTATATATATATATATATCCATATATATACTATAGTTTATTATATACATATGTATATTAGCATACATATATATATATAGTATATATATATATAATTTATATATATATATATTATATATTTATTTATTTATATATGCTGATATACATATTAATATATTACTTGAACGGAGGGGAAACTCCTTGCAGAAATATTAGAGTAACTTAAAGCACCTGCATCTAAGCCTTCTGTGTACAGACAGACGCACTTTGTGCCTCGAAGATGTGTTAAATACACGAAAGTACTTGGCACTCTGTCTTTTCTTTTTTAAAAATTTTCCCTGTGGCTTTTGCATGGTAAACAAAAATAGCGGTTACTTTTGTGATTTTATAGTATAGTATATAGTATATATGTATGTATGTATGTATATATATATATATATATATATAAGAGTAGATGATGGTATGGATATATATATATATATATATATAGATAATATGCATATATATATATATATATATATATATATATATTATATAGATATATATATATAGAGATAGATATAAGATATATATATATATATATAATATATATATCATATAATTATATATATTATATATATATAATTATATGATATATATATAAAATATTATATATATAGTAATATATAATATATATATATATATATATAGTATATATATATATTTATATTTATATTAATATATATGTATGTATGTATTTATGGTATGTATATATATATAATATAATATATATATATATATATATATATATATATTAATATATATATATATCTATAATATAATTATATATAATATATATATATATATAATATATATATTTTATAGATATAATATATATATAAACATATATATCTAATGTGTTCGTGTCTGTACATCATCAAGTATACAGTTGTGAACACGGAGAGAAATAGTCTTAGACTGTAGTCAGGCAAACCAGACAAGCGATCGAACAGACAGAAGACATTCAAACAGACAGAGAGCTCCTGAGCCAACCGAGAAGAAGCACTTGAGTGCCACAACAAAGTGCCAAAGTAATTTACTGATGCCTCTTCTTCCTTCTTTGTCGTCTTTTTATCGGGTAATTTATGAGCCTTAAGTTAGTTGGTGCATTTGCAAAGAAGAATCTTCAGGCGTTATTGAGTCTCCTCTCTCCTCTTCTCTTTCTCTCTCTATCTCTCTTCTCTCTCTTCAACACATATTGATGTATATATACACAAATTCACAACACAAATTTATTTATGTATACGTTTGCATATGTTTGTGTATATATATTATACATACATTCATATATACAGTATATATATATATATATATATATATATATATATATATATATATATATATATATATATAAATATATATATATATTATATATAAATCCCTATGGAATTTTAATGCTAAGCTACAATGATGAGTTCTTAACTCTGCTTTCTCACAATATACACCCACTTACAAACTTACATACATAATTACATGCAAATCATAATATATATATATATATATATATATATATATATATATATATATATATAGTATATATATATTATATATATATATATATATATATTGTAGATTTATTATAGATTTAGAGATACTACTTAAACATTAGAGCTATAAAATTCCTGAATTATATCGCAGATTTGCTTTTAGTAATGAAAGAACTGAAGATTAACGTAATTGGACTTGTTTTCTTATATCATGTGAAGATTTAGATCCTTGTAACGTTTTTTTGGCATTCTTTTTCGTTCATTTATATATTATTATTATTATTATTATTATTATTATTATTATTATTATTATTATTATTACCCTGCAGGGGAAAGACATTGACAAGAGGTTCAACAATTTTGTAACATGTTAGTAACGTTGCACTTCCGTTCTTCTGAAATTTAGTAAATGTAATTTGGGTGCGGGATGTACTAGGTTAGAATTGAGGGGAATACCTCTCTCTCTCTCTCTCTCTCTCTCTCTCTCTCTCTCTCTCTCTCTCTCTCTCTCTCTCTAAAAAGAGGAAAAAGAGCGCAAAGAGGAATGAGAAATCTGTGAAAGAGTTGGCCCAGGAATGTAATTAGGCTGCTGGAAGCGGAGATTCCAAGGTCTCAGTGGCTTACTTTTTTGGACGCGCTGTTACATATTAGTACAACTTCTACTACTACTACAATTTCCTATCCGAGGATGCGCTGTAACGTTTAGTTACCCTCGCAATATATCCCTTTCTACGGTTATTATCCCCCTCCATGGAATTTCCCCTTTCCCCCCACCGCTCTCATGTTGCTGTAATTTATGGTTTTGTCAGCGTTCTGTTTGGTCTTGGGTGTTAATACTTGAGGTTCTTAATAGCCAGCGTCTCTTGCGCGTAATTGACGCCTTACGTTGCGCACTACCGGCTGTGCTAAAGAAAGGTTGTTTGATGAGAGCCCTAACCCCCTCCAACGGCGGATCTTTCTGCATTTTACTATCTAGCTCACAAACTCCATATGGTTTCTTCCCACTTGGCTGTCCAACTTCTTTTATTAAGTTATTTGGGAGAGCCATATTATGTTTTCATTAGACCTGTCCTCACGAATAAGAGGCAACACAGCTCCTGCTCTCGTAACTGTAACTGAAGGCATTTTTCATAAGGGACGGTTGGTTCCCTTTCCCTGGTCCATTGGCAGTATTTTCACAATGAGCATTTCTCCCCCTTATCATTATTAAAGGGGCCATTTTGGCATATCACGACCAGTCCTAATCTCCCCACTTAATTACGTGCTATGGTGGGAGATGGGGAATACGGGTCGTCTCTGCAATAATCACGTAATTAATACTCTATTACGCAATCCCTTATTCTTGTTCCGGTCTCTGAGATGAAATCTTTTGTTAGTCTGTATTGAATTGGCGTTGTCCTCCTGCTTCTGTATTCTGCATTTAATCAAAATCGCTTCTGGGTTAAGCAATGAAAATTTTTTTAATGTTGTAGACCTTATGGTGCTACTTATTGCTTTTACAAAAAATAAAAGAAAATATGAATTATCATTATTTCAAAATGAGAGCAAGTCTCTTATTACATAAATTACATTAAGATTTTTAAATGTTATTAGCAGTATGGAATAAGAATATTTCCATCATACTTTTATTCCTCTCTTCACCATATATAGTGTATACGATGAATGGCGCTGTATTCCACATAGTAAAATGAAATATGTCAATGGTTAGAATATGCCCAACGATTTCGCCCCCCAATGTACCTCTTCTTGGAGCGTTTATGAATGAAAGAAAATGTTTTTACTATGCATGTAGCCAATAAAGGCCTAAAATCTTAAACACATGACATACCGTTACACAAAAACTAGTAGTTGTATGAAAAAACATACAACAGTAAAAGAATACAATTAAATACGAAAGCAGTTGAACAATTAAAAATAACCAAAATATCAAATATGTCCATTTGGAAAAGCATATTGACAAAAGTATATTGTCTAGCAGCTAATGGATAACATTATCCAATTTGTACTGACGTCTCATAACATGTAAAATAAAAGGATCTAATTTATATAAACCAGGCGATAAATTTATATTTTCCCTTTGCTGTGAACAATGCAAACTGTCTTTATGAAATTCCTTTTAATAAAATCTACGCTTTTAAATATATTCTTTGACCTGAGCAAGTCAATTGGTAAATTACACATGCTGCTGTGAATGCATAAGTCATTTCTTGTATTATTTGTTCTTACGCATGATATATTTATGATTCAAAATCCATTTTTCCAGTGCCTCCCCAGATTGTCCTATATTTATATAAAAACTTCCGCACTTGCACTGTATCTCTTATAAATAGTTCCTTCATTGCTTTCCGGACTGTTACAAATTAATGTTTTACCAATAATGCTAGGATTTGCAAAATGTTGCACTAAAACCAAGCAACTTTAGGGGGTACACTATAGATTCTAATGTGGGATGGTATGAGAAAGATATAAAATTAAGTTTTTTGTCTACTCCTCATATGACTAAAACGTTTTTCTTGTTAACGTTAGACTGAGGTCGGTATCTTCTAATTCAAAGTTATTGTGAATACCAGCTTGGGATATAAATTCTAATTCCACATTGATAAATTCCGGACTGCAAATATTAAGTGCTCTAAGAGACATATCTTAATGCTGAGAGTTGTACGTCTTCTTTATGGGAGGAGTAATTGTTGATTATAAGATTGTTATTTGTAGGTTTTCTATGGATTTAAAACTTATAGCTAGAACTTACAACTGACCTCACTACTGTAACATCAAAAATGATATGATACCATTGTATTCTTTGTTAACCTTAAAAGTTATGGAGGGAACTAAATTATTGAGATCTCTTAAAATTGTCTGAGTGTTAATAAACACTTCAAGAAGAGGTCCATTGAAGGACGAAACTGTTGGGCATAAGCTAACCAATTGCATATTTCATGTGGAATACAACCGGAATAATATACTATCCTTCGTGTCTGAGAAGTTTACCAGTATTATTGAATGGGGTATCGTAGACCAGGAGTCAGGGCTTATTTAACACGATATTACGTCTGCGGGGTCTATAGTCGGCAATATATATATATATATATATATATATATATATATATATATATATAGATATATCATATATATGATATATATGTATATATATATATATATATATATATATAGATATATATATATATACATATATATATATATATATATATATATATATATATATATATATATATATATATATATATATATATATATATATATATATATATATATATATATATATATATATTAGTATATAGATATATATACATACACACACACACACACACACACACACACACACATATATATATATATATATATATATATATATATATATATATATATATATATATATATATATATATACATGAGTAATTGTAATAGCCACAATGAGGGCAGGTCTCTCTATCTCTCTCTCTCTCTCTCTCTCTCTCTCTCTCTCTCTCTCTCTCTCTCTCTCTATATATACGATATATATATTATATTATATATATATACTATTATATAATATTTATTTAATTTATTTCATATTACATTTACAAACCATTAATCTACATTACATGCTATTAAAGGCTGTGCTCTCTCTCTCTCTCTCTCTCTCTCTCTCTCTCTCTCTCTCTCTCTCTTTTCTTACCTTGCCATGACAGAGATCGTTTTACAACGACTCCGTGGTCCTCTTGTTGCCCTTTAAGGGTTGAGAGACGTCTCTTCGTTATTTCAGGAATCCATTATTTTCTTCTTGCGTATTTGCCTCCTCTCTCTCTCTCTCTATCTCTCTCTCTCTCTCTCTCTCTCTCTCTCTCTCTCTCTCTCTGTGCCCTCAGATAAGACAGCCATCCTTGCACGGAGGACACAAACTTACTTCCTCAACATGACCCTCTCAACCCATGATGTTTCATAATGACGTTTCTGTTATGACGAAAAACATCTTCCCCTTGAGTTTTGACGCTGCTTCTGATAAATGGACCACAAAGTTAGGTCATGATGGACTGAAGTGAAAACACAAGAATGAGTTGCCGACTGACTGACGCGCTTTCAGTCATGGAGATAATAGAAAAGGTTGTCTTATGGATCTATCTAGTTTTAATTGGGTATATATATATATATATATATATATATATATATATATATA
>NC_087202.1:15162343-15174843 GCF_015104395.2 Macrobrachium nipponense
CGTTGATGTGATTCGTAGATGACTAACCACCATGGATAGGGGAGCCCCACCACAGGGCCACCGAGGCAGTTTTCCTATTGCTGCCAAATGTTTCCAAACTTCATGCCGTCTACAACAAAAGGTCTCAAAATGAGGTCATTAACCTGTGATTCATAGGTTAGTTAAAGACTTGTTATCTCTCCTTAACTTCCGCAGAGGAGGATGAAAAAAAACTTATGAACTGAGCAACTAATTTACCAAGTTTCATTGTTTGCTCAAACTTTGCGTAATGTCATCATAATGCCATTATTTACGGGTTACTCAAATCTGAATTCTCTCTCTCTCTCTATCTCTCTCTCTCTCATATAACCATTGATTTGTGTGTTAGTTGCAATGTCGTCCTGCATCTCATATGAATCTGATTTGTTGTTAGCCTTTTTCCTTCTGCTAATAAAGAGCTGGAATTAATTGGAAATTATCTTTTTTATTATATATATATATATATATATATATATATATAATATATATATATATATATGTGTGTGTGTTGTGTGTGTGTGTGTGTGTGTGTGTGTGTGTGAATGAATGTGTGTGCGCACGCGCGCTAGGCTATGGAGATCGTTTCTTAATAGTTTGAAGTTATGTGAAAATTCACTTGCCTTATACAATATATCTAAATGTATCCAAATAGTTATATGTACATCAGTGTACTTTTTCAATTGGATACAGAGAGAGAGAGAGAGAGAGAGAGAGAGAGAGAGAGAGAGAGAGAGAGAGAGAGAGAGAGATAGAGGCTCCACAATTATAATGGAGTAGAATGGAAAGTATATAATCTTACACACACACACACACACACACACACACACACACACACACACACACACATATATATATATATATATATATATATATATATATATATATATATAGAGAGAGAGAGAGAGAGAAGAGAGATAGGCTCCACAATTACAATGGAGTACAATGGATAATTTCACCAGTAAAGTATGACGTAATTTTTTTCTTTGGTGAAAATATTTATTCACAAATATTGATCGCTTATTTATTTGGGTTTGGACTTAAATGTGTTAAAGTTGTACACATATGTCTTTATTTGATTTATTTATGTAATAAAAAAAACAAATATAAACATATATATATATATATATATATAGATATATATAATATATATATAAATTTATCGTTACATCATTACGTACCATCATTATTTACGCGTAAATTATATATATATTCATTTCATCGTTACATAATTACATAGCTCCATTATTTAAGAGTACATCATATACATATACATACACACACACACACACTATAATATATATATATATATATATATATATATATATATATATATATATATATATATATCTTCGTTACATAATTACATAGCTCTATTATTTATGCATACATCATACTGAAGATTTCCCAGTTAAAAATTACTCTTTTTCATAGATGGATATACATAAGCGTTCTATGTCCATAGTTACCTTCGTTATTCGATTTCCTGTCTCCTACAAACTGGCTAGGGAGTCAATAGGCACAACAGGACCCCTATTTCCAATAAGTTACGCAATCCCTTTCCCCCAAAAATAGACATGAACATATTGACTCTGTATCCTACTGTTTCCCATTAGTTACATAATGACAGGTAATCATTTACCGTCAGATGTTTGTCCACACATGTATTACTGTCAGCAAAAGATATTTCTATTTCCTTTACAGATATATGAATGCTTATTTACGTCTTGCATTTAAAGTGAAATTTCTGTTCGAATTCGTTAACATATAATTCTGAAAAATAGCAGGAAATTTTATGCCAATTAATTTTTTAAGATATATTTTCTACTGGATTATGTTTATTTAAAAACTCTCGAACATCTTACTAAGCTTAGATGAGAATCATGTTCTTTTATTTTAAGTTGTGTTTTTCTAAGAAATAACCTATTAGAGTTACTGAAAATTAATTCTTCAATATTACTTTACTTGATTTACATGTGGTTGGCATTGATATCATTCGTCTATGTATGTCACCTACGTATGTCTATGTGCATGAGTGTTTGCAGTCTTTTTTATGTGACTGTGCTAGTTCTTGCTATTCTACTTTCGACTATCATTCGAAATAGGAGCCGATAACTCTTCCTTCTACCTCTCATTTCTTTTATTATTAAATGGTCACAAAGGCTGTCGCTATAAGATAATGCTTATGAAGAACAAACAGTTACTCTAACATGCCGATCTCTTAGCATTCCCTCTGTCTTTGCCTTAAAATAAGTGATGTTTCTCATTTGAAAGAAGTCAGTAGCATAACGTTTCTTAGACATTAACGTCAGTTATTACGACGCCAATTACTTATCTGTCATGTATTGGAAATGCTCAAAATTTTTTGAACGCCTTTTTTTTCTTTTGTTTAAGGTTCACAAGTCTTGTTCGTTAGTCTGGAGAAGCGCAATTATTGAGTTCCTCAGTAATGTTCCCCGTTTTGAAAACTTCCAAATCATAAGGTTTCTTTGATTGGAAAATGATAATTTTTTTGCCTTCAAAATGCGTCAGTAATGCATCCTGGTCAATGTTCACGTAGCAGTTAAGTATACAAACTGAATTTAGTATGAATTATAGCCGATTACATTGCCTAGTTATGATTTTAATGCCGATTGCGAATATATATCGAAGCGTAGACCTGGTTGAAAATAGTAAAAGTGCCAATGAATTATGAATACAGATGACAACCAAATCGAACAGGACATTAATTAACTTATGTTAACGCATTTTCTGGTGTGATTCACGTTGTCAAACAAAGGCAAAGAATTCGTAATTCGTTATGTTTTGCTACATCATTAAGGACACGATTTGTTTGCAAAAAGCATATTAAATATTTATGGTTTTCTGATAATGAGTATTACATAATTGATTGATTCATTCATTACGGTCTGGGTGTTAATCAGTTTGAGAGGATTCTCGGATTCTTGAGAATGAGGTCAATAGATTCTTTTAGTTGCTTGCTTAATGCCAAATGATTTATTAGCAAAAAGAGTGCATTATTATTATTATTATTATTATTATTATTATTATTATTATTATTATTATTATTATTATTATTATTATTATTATTATTATTATTATTATTAACCAAACGAAAACTTCTTTCAGTTTTCCTCTGAAAATTGAAAAAGAAACCCACAAAATCACTTTGTAACTTGTTTACTTCTAAGTATTTACATTAGTAAAACTAAATGTAAATACTTAGAAGTAAACAAGTTACAAAGTGATTTTGTGGGTTTCTTTTTCAATTATTATTATTATTATTATTATTATTATTATTACAATAGCTGTTTCAACGGCATTTAATTTATATAGAATCTTCTCAATTCTTCTTATTATCTTTTTCTCGTCAGCATGTAGCTGGTGTATTAAGTTTCCTAAGGACATGTAAAGATTTTCATTTGTCTTAGGTTTATTCCTCTAACGTGTCGACAGCGCACAGGCAGTCATCTATGAGAGTTTACAGTACAGTGAATTAAGATACGTTTTACAATTATTTATAGCATGCAAGGTCATGTACAATCGGTGGGCGGGTCGGTGGGAACGGATTTTAATTGGTCGTTGGATGGTAACGAAATCTCCCCCTGAGGCGTTCAGACCTACGTAGTTTGGACGGGGTTATTAGCGTCGGTTGGGTGTTGTTTGGGGTACCCACCTCTTGGGCGGCAGGCTGTACAATTGATATATCTTCCGCTCGATCTCTCCCGCTTTCTCTCTCTACTTCTTCCGCTCTTTCTCTCTCTCTTGCTCTCTCTCTTTCTCTTTCTGCAAGTTCCTCTCTCTCTCTCTCCCTCTCTCGTTCGCTTCTTCTCACGCTCTCTCTTTCTCTCTCTGCCTGCTCCTCTCTCTCTCTTTCTCTTTCTCTCTCTGTTTGCTCCTCTCTCTCTCTTTCTCTTTCTCTCTCTCTCTCTCTCTCTCTGTCTCTCCCCCCTCGATCTCTCCTCTCTCTCTCGTGGCGGTATACGTAGTCGGTTGGTTTCTTGCGCCATTTCTTCTTATGATGGTGGGGAGAAACTGTTTCTTTTACCGTGTTGATAGTCGGTTTTTTCTCCAATATATGTAAAGCTTCAAGATAACGTAGGCGTTTTCGGTCCGGTGCATGGTCAATAATTTCTATGTTCTTTATAAGCTCAGCTCTTTCTGGTCTCCTGTTGTGTTTTTCCCTATAGTGAATGAAAATGGCCCCTTCTTGAAGATGACACGAGAGACGCTTGGAGAGTCTGGTAGTGGTCATCCCGATATAAGAATGGTGGCATCCATCCACCGAGCATGTGAATTCGTAGATGACACTCCTCTTCAAAGACGTTTCTGGGGCGCCGGGTTGTTGTTTTCTTTTAAGAAGCAGCTGGCTGGTTTTCATGCTTTTGTAATAAATTATGAGGCTAATTTTATCACTTTCTGTAGTGGGGGAGACATTTCACTGATTATTTTCCTTATAGCCTTTTCATCTTCCAAATATTTGTGTGCATATGATTTTATAAAATATTTTTATAGCTCCACTTTGGTCGTTAGTTACGGTCGTTCTTTCTTGGTGCCATTTATTTATGGAGTCCCTCATTTGGCGTTCGACCATACGGTTTGAAAAGTTATTATTAATGAGAACTTGTGTAGACCTTTCGATTTCCCTGGTGGTTTCTCTCCATGTGGAACAGTGTGTAAGGGCGCGGCGGACGAAGGCATCTACCACCGATCTTTTATACCTGTCTGGGCACTCGCTGGACCCATTAAGGCATAGACCCGGGTTTGTGGGTTTCTTCGTAAACCGTGGTGGTGTATCCCGTAGGGGTCTGCTGTACCCGAACGTCCAGGAAGGGTAGGACACCGTCAACGCTGCGTTCACACGTGAAGTGGAGGACGGAGCATTCTTCGAAGGTGTTTCTTAAAGTTTCAAGGTCCTCTTCTCTGTCAACTTTTATGAAGGTGTCGTCTATGTAGCGGTAGTATTGGGGAGGACAGGGGATCTTATTGAAAACCCTTTCTTCGACGACACTCATGTAGAAGTGGAAAATAGAACCCCTAATGGGGATTCCAATTGCCCACGCCATCAATCTGGCAATAAAGATGTCCTCTGTGGGTCGTGAATGGTGCCTTCTTGGTACATATTTCAAAGGAGGGATTTTTAGGGCTTCCTCGGGGATGTTCAAAGCCTGTGTCTCCTCACATCTGTATACTCTGTCGAGGATGTGTTCAATCGTCTCGTCGACTGGAACGTTCGTGAAGAGGCTCTCGACGTCAAGAGAGGCGATAGATACCTGTAGACGGAGAGTCTCGGAGTTTACGTAAAAAGTCGGTAGATGACTGTAGACAATACCTGTCAGGGATATATGGCGTTGAGGAGTTCATTGAGTCTCTTCGCGATTTTGTAAGTCGGGGTTGGGATTTGGCTTATAATAGGGCGAAGAGGATTTCCAGGCTTGCTTGTGGGTTTTTACGGTGCCGTAAATATACCCTGGATTAAAGTCACCTGGGCAAGGGGAAGTCTGGGAGCATTCCTAGCGGCATGGATTCTTTCGACCGTCCTATTAATGTCTCGTCGGATGTCTTCGATGGGGTTCTTGTTGATTTTTCTGAATTTGGATTGATCAGCCAGTATTTGGTCCAGTTTCTCGTGATATTCAGAGGTCTTGATGAGCACTAGGGCAGCAGCTTTGTCTGCCCTTCTTATTGTTATTTCTTGGTTTGATTTCAAGTTTTTTATTATTATTATTATTATTATTATTATTATTATTATTATTATTATTATTATTTATTAGTTATTATTTTATTATTATTATTATTATATAGTACAGATACGATCCAACTTAAGTTGCCAACCAGTAAAATATAGAATTGACAGATTTACATATTATAGAATAGAAAGTGTAAAAAACAAAGAGAGAGAGAGAGAGAGAGAGAGAGAGAGAGAGAGAGAGAGAGAGAGAGAGAGAGAGAGAAACTCCTTCGATAACTCGAAGACACATAAGTAAATCAACCATTCCCGGACTGCGAAACCAAACAAAAATATCTTTGGGTAAATAAGAGAGTATCTCTAGCGGGTGGAATATTTTATTTATTTTTTTAACTATTACTATTTTTTTTCAGAACAGACTATAATTTAGATATTAGTGTGTTTTCTCTTCTTCCTCTTCATTGTTTTCACTTTTTCTTGTTCTTCCAACTTTCACAAATGATTTGGGGCCTCTGTGTATTTGCTTTTCCTGTTCGTCGAAGATTCGTGGTCTAATTGGTGGGTCGTGAAGTGACTTCATTGTTTGGCCTAGGGCGATTAAAGTGAGTTTGGCTCAAGCACAGGAAAATATGAATTGTGATGAAAACTAACATGGGTATAAATATGTTTATTTTCACTCGTCTTTCATCACGAATAGCTAATCACGTATATTTGTAATGCCTTTTTTAAATGTGGTTTTGATTGCACAACAGTCGTCTCTAAATACCGATTTTTTAGCGTTTGAGTTTTGTTCCAATAATGATAGTGAGAAAATTCAATGTTTAGCATTCAGGTTCATTATGCATTTGTGTGTATCTCACTACATACATGAACGTATGTTTATATTTGTGTGTATCTATTTACACACACACACACATATATATATATATATTATATAATTATATATATATATATTATATATATATATATACTGTATATATATAGTATATATATATATATATATATATATATCATAATATATTTCTGGAGCTCAGATCAGCGTGACTTTTTTTTTGGGTTTAGATATGAGTGAAATTGTAAGTTCAAAATTGAGTGGTATTTTAAGATCAGATACGAGCGACATTTTAAGTTCAGATCAAGGTAACATAAGTTCAAATCGAGTAAAATTTCCAGTTTCTTTTCTATTAATGATTTTCAAATGAAAGCTTAAAGCTTTACCATACTATTTTAATAAAAGAGGTATTACCACTCCTCAGATGTTTTGAGATATATTTCTCTTTAATCCCACGAGGCTCAACATTCATAATATAAACTGAAGCCAATAGACAGAATATTTTCACAGCTGCACCTTTAATATTCCACCAAGATCTTTCGTATAAACTGAGATCAGGAAATGATTCCCCTCGTTTATCATCTTTTCGAATCAGCTGCACGCAAATGAAATATGCTGAAAATGACATGGAATCCATTGGCGTGTATTAATCTAGGTCAGATTATAGTCCTTTTTCCCATGAAGACCACGATCTCATTTTTAGGTTTTTAAGCTTTCTTTGACATGCATTTGGAAGTTTAAAGGTGGTTAATAAAATAAAAAAAAATTCAAAAGAATACTATTTTTGGGACGCATAGGATAATTTCTTGCATTCCTAGAAACAAAATCTCTCTCTCTCTCTCTCTCTCTCTCTCTCTCTCTCTCTCTCTCTCTCTCACACACACGATTTACAGCGTGAAACCCCAGGTGATTATTATTCATCTGCCAATAGTAGCGAACGATAATTTCATCTTTACTAAGAGAAATATCACTCTCTCTCTCTCTCTCTCTCTCTTCTCTCTCTCTCTCTCTCTCTCTATATATATATACTATATATATATATATATATATATATATATATATATATATATATATATATATATATATATATATATTATATATATATGTATAAGTATAAATAAAGATATATGCCATGAAGGAAAAATAAACGAATGAGGATCTGCAAGATCTTTCGACGTTAAACGTCCTTTACTGAGCAGAGACTCTGCTCAGTAAAGGATGTTTAACGTCGAAAGATCTTGCAGATCCTCATTCGTTTATCTTTCCTTCGTGGCATATATCTTTATTTATGGATTTATCACGTTCCTAACTTTCGTGATTCAGTTATACATGTATAAGTATAAATAAAAATACAACAAAATGAAAAAGAAAGAGAAGTTGAACTGAATGGAAGACCGAATACTAACGTTTGCTTTCAACGTTCCATTCCAGCTTGTCATTTTAACGTTTCCTTTTAAAGTTTCATTCCAATGTTTTATTTCAGCATTTCATTTCAACCTTTCATTCTAACGTTTCATTCCAACGTTTCATTTCAGCGTTTCATTGCCATTCGCGCAAAAATGTCACTATAAGGAAGGCCTCCTCGAATACAAAGCAACATTGTGCTAAATTGAGTTACTTCCAAATACGCGGAAGCTGCAGCCGAATTTAATTAAGATCCGCTACTTCATCTCCTCACGACCCCGGGATGCCGCCGGGCCTGGTTTTCGAAGGAAGGGAGCCGGGAGGGGGAGGGGGGTTGTGAAATGCTCATCATTTATTACATTTGGGGAAGGAGCAAGGTTTTACTTGGGATGGGTAAGTTGTCCTGTGTGGGAGTTTGTGTTTCATCTTTGATGGAAGTGTTTATATTGTATATATATATACACGTTGAAGTGAAAAGTTTTTCGGTTATGGTTTAGTACAATCTCTTTTTTTTTTTTCTTCGTTGTATTTTATTATATCTATTATTTCGTCATGTGCGGCCAAGATTAATCTGCTTTCATTTTGTGTGTCTGTTTCCTGTTCTATTTTTATTTTGAAGACGATTTTACTAGGTAAGTCTTAGAATATACAAGTTAAATCTTCATTCTTTTTTTTTTTTTTTGCCCTTTATCCTTCCTTTCCTTTAATCGTATTTTTTAGATGATTATTGTTCGGTTTAAAAATGCCCAGCAGAATTATCCGAAAAAGATGCAAAGACGGCCTCTGATATGAAGTTTGCCAAGAACCTCATCAGTCTTGTAAACCACTAGTTAAGAGTCATACTGTACAAACACACAAATGTATACGCGCACATCATATGTAAATACATACAACCACACACACCTATATATATGTGTGTATGTGCGTATACCACACACACACGCATACACACATATATATATGATAGATATATATATATAATATATATATGTATATTATATATATATTGTATATATATATATATATATATATATATATATATATATATATATATATATATATGTATGTATGTATGTATAAAATCAAGTAGCAAGTGCATACCTTACCAACGCCAAAAAATGGAAAGAAAAGCCGACAGTTCGAATGTATATCCACACAAACACGACAACATCCGAAGAGAGTATAATGTAGGTATTAAAACAGGAAGATAAAGAGGAAAGGAATTTGATAAAAAACCAAACTTCATGGAGGAACTAAGCTCTGTGTGCGTGTGCTTGTGAGTGCTTTCGGGTGGAGTGGGTGGGGGGGGGATGTTGATCGTGCCGTGAATCGAGGTATTTTGGGGAACTAACGTAAGGCAAACTGCTTAGTTACTAATTATAAGTAAAGACTAGATGCAAATGTGCTTGCACTTTGCGAGGAAGAAAGAGAGAGAGAGAGAGAGAGAGAGAGAGAGAGAGAGAAAGTGTAATATATACGTCGAGAGAGAGAGAGAGAGAGAGAGAGAGAGTGTAATATATACGTCGAGAGAGAGAGAGAGAGAGAGAGAGAGAGAGAGAGAGAAAATGCTAAGAGGCAAATAAACTCAAGCTATCACATACAGCAACATACACACACACACACACAAAGAGAGAGAGAGAGAGAGAGAGAGAGAGAGAGAGAGAGAGAGAGAGAGAGAGATACAACACATTTAGAAAATGTTAGGTGTCGGATAAGCGCATGTCGTAGCATACAGTAAGGGAAAAACAGAGCGGAGAGAGAGAGAGAGAGAGAGAGAGAGAGAGAGAGAGAGCGAGAGAGAGAGAGAGAGGGAGAGAGAGAGAGTTTCACAATTAGGAAATTCTTGGCATGATTCAGCCAAGTGACTGCAACACAGAAGGTATTGCAACCAACAAATGACAGAGGCGATTGGAAAACTTTCCCTTCATGGAGATGAGGGCCAGGCCACTGATGAATCCCGTACCAGTGGAGGGGGGGAGGAGGAGGAGGTTCAAGAGAAGAAGAAGAAGAAGAAGAAGAAAATGAGGAAGAAGACTTCAATAAGTCCGATGAATTCGAAATCTGATGAGTGTGCTCTGACAAGGAAATAGATGCTCGATCAGTTTAGTAAGTTGATTCCGCAGAAGCTGACTTGAGCAATATGCGAAGTAGCAACGAAGTGGTTAAAGCAAAGTCTACGACGTCTTCAATTACCTTGAGGAACTTTGGGTTGCGACAGAAACAAACCAGTTTCCTGGCAGCAATGCCATCTTCATGAGCGATGAAGCTGTGGGGATGCAAATTGATTTATGATCATCTGCATCCTGTTGACACTAGGCGTATTTTGGCATAAGCCATAAGATGAAATGGAAGGCACGAACGCAAAGGAAATTGAGATTTTAAAAAAATCCGGAAAAGGACTAATTGTCAACGTGTCAAATATTATTTGTCCGAGATTATAAATAGAAATAAAAGCAAAATGAAATGGACCTTATCTGGACGAAGAGGTTCTCCAAACGATCAGCTGTTATTTATGAACCAGGTTTTGAAATAACAGTAAAATTATAAGGGAATTATCTTCAGCAAAGAGGGTTTGCTAGCTTTTAGCCTTTATTTATAATAAATAAGTGTTCATTAAGGGAATAAAAGCAAAGGAAACGGAAAATATGGTTCAGTAACTAATCAGCTGTTATTTATCATGAATCATAGAATTTGATAAGACAAATAAAAGCAAATCTGGTCATTATCTCTGCAACTTAGGCTCTCTAAATTCCCAGCTGTTACTTCTCACAAATCACTAGATTATATATAAAAGCAAATGAGACTGCGCCGCCTTATCAGTGCCAGTGTGGCTCTAATTTATCAGCTGGTTTCATCGGAATGATTTTAAAAGCCTCCTCTCCTCTCTATGTCTCCGCTCAGCCCCAAGGAGGTTACACATTTTACTCGGCCTTTTTGGCGAGTAGAGGAGAGTGAAGTTCGATCTCGTCTCCCACGACTTCTTGTTTCTGTAGAGAGAACTAAAATGATCGCCTTGCTTAAAATCGACAGATTCTGTTTCATCTAAGGCTGGGGGAAGTTGCACAACTAATGGAATGCTGTTATCTGCGTAGGTTACTTTAAATACTCGACATTTCTTTACATTCTGAAGAGATGAAAACAATTTTTCTACTTGGAATTCGAGTTTTATCTCCTTAAACTCTGATTTTGTTCTATCTAAAGCTGCTAAAAGTATATGACTTATAGAAATCTATCAATCTTAAAATAGTTTACCATATTATTACTTTCTGAAAGGACAGAAGTAATTTTTGTACAGAGAAGTCTTGTTGCTTTCAATTGAACGTTCTCATTCTGCTACGTGTAAACGTATAAAAAGTATATCAATTACAGAAACCTATTAATCTATCATGGCAACTTGAGAGACATTTAGATTGGTTCAAGTTTTGCAGACAAAAGTATAAATAATTTTTGGTCTATAGTGCAGATGATTATAAAATCCCATTCATCTCCACTACTGAACTTAAATAGTTCAATTTTATCTGACTGCACAGGGGAAAAATAGGTTTTGTTCACTCCATGAAGTTCTCAAGCATCGAAGAAAACAGAGAAATGTTCTTCTGCGCTTTTCAACGATAAAGCAACTGTCACAGTAGAATATGCAAAGGAAAAGTTTTTCAGTTAATCCTAGTTATCTCAACCCTTCTGAAAAAGTTTACACCTTTACAAATATCTCAGGAAGCTCGTCTGTTCTAAAATATGCTTTCTTAAAATACTCGAAATCTTATAAATATCCCAAATTGTTTGTAAGGCTTATAAGAAAAACTCATCTATCTTCTGCTCACTTAAGATTCTTAAGATTTAAGAAATACTCGAGGTAGTATTGTATGGTCTATGCGCTAACGAGGAAATGTCTTCGTAAATTATATATATATGCCAGAGTTATGACTCCGAAATAAGACTCATTTTCCTTTCAAGCTTAAAGTATTTATAATTTTTTAAATAACTGAAACATTACAGTATAGCCTGTAGAACAATTCTTAAGTGGCCTTTTGCATATAACAAGGAAACTTAATGCGTGAGATTCACGCAAGGAAACCGCCATGAAATAAGCATTCCCCTAATGTAATAAGCACCGGAATGTCCGTCAGCCCTTGTCACTTACACTCTTTCCATCTGTCACTTTTTCTCCTCTGCTCCCATAATGCTCGGGACTCAAGAGAACCATTTATCACGACTCTTTCCTGAGCAAAGACGTAAAATGGCACGCAGACATGAATAAATAAATGACTGAAAGTGTGTGCGTGTGTGTGTGTGCGTGGAATTATTATGAATAGGACAAAACAAAAAGTGTCATATATATTTTCTGCTATATTAGTTGTCATCGCCCCATTTAATCGCTAGACGAGACGTGGCGCCGTAATTTGATTATTCCCCCTGTTGTGAGCTCGCAGGGTATGTTGTATAAATACAATTGCGTGGGCTGCAGTACCCTATTGTATCAGGTCTGATGCCAAGTTAACGTACTCGAAAAGAAAGGGAAGAGTAGAAGGGGAGGGGGTTAGGATGGAGGGGAGGCCGAAC
>NC_087202.1:15177343-15207343 GCF_015104395.2 Macrobrachium nipponense
ATTCTAAAATTCTGAATTTCCCATGCAAGTATTGAAGCTGCAACGTCCTCTTGCTAGCAACATTGGAGATTTAAGGTTCCTTTGCAATAATCATTCAAATTATAAAATCCTTATGCAAGCATCAATGGAGATTTGAGGTTCCCATGGAATAATCATTGAAGTTCTGAGGTCCTTGTGCAAGCACAATTGAAAATTTAAGGTTCCCTTGCAATTATGATTTAAATTCTACGGTCCATGTGCAGATTTGCATCATCATTATCCTCTCCTTGCAGATCATAAAAAGTTTACTAATTCCTAGAATTACCAGATGATGGTACATCATTATATCTTAGCTTACAACGAATATTCATCATTACTCGTATCAGTGAGACATCTGTAAATGTTGATTATTATTATTATTATTATTTTTATTTATTTATTTATTTATTTTTTTTGCTCTATCACAGTCCTCCAATTCGACTGGGTGGTATTTATAGTGTGGGGTTCCGGGTTGCATCCTGCCTCCTTAGGAGTCCATCACTTTTCTTACTATGTGTGCCGTTTCTAGGATCACACTCTTCTGCATGAGTCCTGGAGCTACTTCAGCCTCTAGTTTTTCTAGATTCCTTTTCAAGGATCTTGGGATCGTGCCTAGTGCTCCTATGATTATGGGTACGATTTCCACTGGCATATCCCATATCCTTCTTATTTCTATTTTCAGATCTTGATACTTATCCATTTTTTTCCCTCTCTCTCTTCAACTCTGGTGTCCCATGGTATTGCGACATCAATGAGTGATACTTTCTTCTTGACTTTGTCAATCAACGTCACGTCTGGTCTGTTTGCACGTATCACCCTATCCGTTCTGATACCATAGTCCCAGAGGATCTTTGCCTGATCGTTTTCTATCACTCCCTCAGGTTGGTGCTCGTACCACTTATTACTGCAAGGTAGCTGATGTTTCTTGCACAGGCTCCAGTGGAGGACTTTTGCCACTGAATCATGCCTCTTCTTGTACTGGTTCTGTGCAAGTGCCGGGCATTCACTTGCTATGTGGTTTATGGTTTCATTTTTCGTATTGCACTTCCTACATATGGGAGAGATGTTATTTCCGTCTATCGTACTTTGAACATATCTGGTTCTTAGGGCCTGATCTTGTGCCGCTGTTATCATTCCTTCAGTTTCCTTCTTTAGCTCTCCCCTCAGTAGCCATTGCCAATTGTCATCGCTGGCTAGTTCTTTAGTCTGTCTCATGTATTGTCCGTGCATTGGTTTGTTGTGCCAGTCCTCTGTTCTTTCTGTCTTTCTCCTGTCTCTGTATATTTCTGGGTCTTCGTCTACTTTTATTAGTCCTTCTTCCCATGCACTCTTTAGCCACTCGTCTTCACTGGCTTTCAGGTATTGCCCCAGTGCTCTGTTTTCGATGTTGACGCAGTCCTCTATGCTTAGTAGTCCTCTCCCTCCTTCCTTTCGTGTTATGTATAGTCTGTCCGTATTTGCTCTTGGGTGTAGTGCTTTGTGTATTGTCATTTGTTTCCTGGTTTTCTGATCTATGCTGCGGAGTTCTGCCTTCGTCCATTCCACTATTCCTGCGCTGTATCTGATTACTGGCACTGCCCATGTGTTTATGGCTTTATCATATTTCCGGCGTTGAGTTTTGACTTGAGTATCGCCTTGAGTCTCTGCATATATTCTTTCCTGGTCGTGTCCTTCATCTCTTGGTGTTTTATATCCCCTCCTTCCATTATTCCCAGGTATTTGTATCCTGTCTCATCTATGTGTTTGATGTTGCTCCCATCTGGTAGCTTTATCCCTTCAGTTCTCGTACTTTGCCTTTTTTGTATGTTGACTAAGGCGCATTTTTCTATTCCAAACTCCATCCTGATGTCCCCAGATACAATCCTTACAGTCTGGATTAGGGTATCTATTTCCTTGATGCTCTTACCATACAGCTTGATGTCGTCCATGAACATCAGATGGTTGATTTTGTTGCCTCTTTTCTTGAGTTGGTACCCAGCATCCATCTTCTGTAGTACTTTTGTCATGTGGAATCATGGCTACTACGAAAGAGTAGTGGGGACAGTGAGTCGCCCTGGAAGATCCCTCTCCTGATATTAACCTCTGCTAGTCTTATTCCAGAGCTTGTAAGTATTGTATTCCCAGTTGCGCATTGTATTTTTGAGGAAGCTGATGGTATTTTCCTCTGCCCCATATATTTTCAGGCATTCTATTAGCCATGTGTGTGGTATCATGTCGAAGGCTTTCTTATAGTCTATCCATGCCATGCTTAGGTTGGTTTTCCTTCTCCTACTGTTCTTCATTACCATTTTGTCTATCAGGAGCTGGTCTTTTGTGCCCCTACACTTCCTTCTGCAGCCTTTCTGTTGGTAGGGGATGGTGTTTGTCTCCTCTAGGTAGTTGTATAGCCTTTCACTGATGATACCTGTTAGTAACTTCCACATTATTGGTAGGCAGGTGATAGGCCTGTAGTTACTGGCTATATTTCCCTTACTCTTGTCTTTTTGTACTAAGGATGTTCTTCCTGTGGTCATCCATTTGGGTGCTTGGTGATTTGAGATACAATGCTGGAGTTGTTCTGCTATTCGTGGGTGTAGGGCCTTGAAGTTTTTGAGCCAGTATCCATGGACTTCATCGGGACCTGGGGCTTTCCAGTTTGGCATTTTCTTTAGTTGGTGTCTGACTGTGTCTGTCGTGATGTCTGTGAATCTTTGTTTATTCTCCCTGTTTCTTCTTCCTTGACTTCCTGGAGCCATGTTGCATGTTTGTTGTGTGATACTGGATTGCTCCATATGTTTTCCCAGAGTCTCTTACTTGGTTCGGCTTCAGGAATTTCTGGGTGGTTGTCTTCCCCTCTTAGTTGGCTGTATAGTCTTTTCTGGTTGGTTCCGAATAGTTTGTTCTGTTGGTATCCCTAATTCCTGTTCATGTACCGTTGGATCTTGTGTGCTTTGGCCTTAAGCCTCTGTTTTACATCTTCTATTGTGTTGTTTAGTCCCCTCTCTTGTACTTTGTATTTCTCGTTGAGTTCCTCCCTTGTTTTCTTGCTTCTTAGCCTTTTTTCTGCCATCTCTTTCAGTTTACTCAAGTCATTTATTATTATTATTATTATTATTATTATTATCTAGGATTAAAGTCAAGAAAATTGATGCTGTTGAGATATATTTTGTAAACATTATCCAACCAACATTATTGTTAATTTATTTCGTTTATTTATTCACAAAAGTAGTATTATTGTATGATTGTTATTATTAATATTATTATTACTGATATTTTTAACGCACCATTATAACAAATTATTCCCCACAATCGTACCAAGACCAGCGACTAAATTCAGTCGTCCTGACTGGGAGACAGTTCAGCGAACCTCCAAGAAGTTGTTATCAAGAAAAGATAATCAAATGTAAATTTAAAAAGAGAATTCTCCCTTCACTTGTTTGTCGTTTGGCGGTTACATCTGCTGCTGTTGTCGCTACTAATAAACGTTAGCGGCTGACGATTTTAATAAACAGTCGCACGAATTCCTGTCCTTTGCACGTTTATTGGGACCGGTTACGTGTTTTTGTTGGTCGTAGAGACCACCGATATCCGCAGGCGAATTTGCATGTTCATGCATTTTGCCTGTCAGAACAAAAGGGCTGACTCTACACGCCGAGTTCGTCGGGTCATTAATTCTCGGGGGAATTAAAAAACAAGGTATTTTTGAGTTTTCATTTTCTTGCCTTCATTAATGGGGGGAAACACAGCGAGAGTCGCTTTGATCCTCGAGAATGGTGGTGGTTGGGGGGGGGGGGGGGGTGATGATTATAAAGTTTGGGGGTGGCGTAATTCTCCAAGGAGTAAGCACTTTGCAACGCTGCGAGACTGGAGGTAAGGGCTAAATTGAATTGCATTCTTTCTCGCTTCTTTTCGCTACTCTCTCTCTCTCTCTCTCTCTCTCTCTCTCTCTCGTCTCTCTCTCTCATCATCCAAGCAAACCTACAATTTTTTTTTTATTGTGAGCTTTATATATGATAATTTCATTTCCAACTTCATTCAGATGCTTAACAGTTCTTCCAAGCGTTAGTTGCATTTAAATTCATCGTTTTTGTCTAATTTATTATTTTTTTTTAAAAACTGGTTGTACCACTGCATTCTTTCCCCGCAGAGTCAAAAAAAGAATAATTAGTAATACCCTGTTGCTTGGATTCCAATTATTCAAATACTCCTTTCCTTTCCCAAAAGAGAGAGAGAGAGAGAGAGAGAGAGAGAGAGAGAGAGAGAGGTCTTGCATTTACGTCAAAGGGCACCGAGGCCTTTATGTATATGCTTTAATCAACAAACACCGTCTCAGAAGGATTGGGTTTGTACCTTATGGTGAAGTCCTCTTCGTGCTTGTTATTTCCACTTTTGTAAGAGCGCGCATTCTGTCTTCTTTCATATACATAAACTCGTATTATTATTATTACTATTGGAACAAGCACTGACTCGTCATGCGCAAATGCATGTAGCTCTTGTATAGTTGCAACACGTAGACTCACATACATGCATTCATGAATATTTTATATATATATATATATATATATATATATATATATATATATATATATATATATATATATATATATATATATATATATATATATAGGAGAAAGAGTTAGCGAGAAATAAAGAACGATAATTATGCTTTCTAACTAGGTACATGTAAAATACAACGGCAACTATAACACGCAAAAAGGAACATATCCTTTCTTCCATTTCCTTTGGCCAAGACGTAGAAGGAGACACTCAGTCCTATAAAAAGAAAAATGTATTTTATTCACAAATGAATAAATAAAAAGTAACACGTGAATGGTCTTTGCTAAGTAATTTGTTTATGGATGTTTTGCTGACGCCTGAAGTGTAAATAAGAAATATTTTCCCGTTTATGTCTCGGGGCGGGAAAATAACTGGTTCTCGCTGTCAAACATTTTATTCTCTCTGCTTGGACGACTTTCCTGTCAGAGAAGAGACTGACTCAGAGACACACAGACAGACAGACAGACAGACGTTCGAACTGACAGTAAAAAATTGATAAGATTGTTATAATGAGATTCTGCCTGGTCGGCACGACGCTAAAATAATACACAAAAGAAATACAAATAAGCATGATTACTGACAAACAAATGCGCATACCCACGTAGACACACACACACATTTTATATATATATATATATATATATATATATATATATATATATATACACAGAACACACACACACACGCACCACCACACACACATATATATATATATAATAGTTATATATATATTATATATATATATATATATAAGAGAGAGAGAGAGAGAGATAGAGAGAGACAGCTTTAAATCTTATACATTATTAACAATACGCAATAAGTTCGTTACCTTAAAACTGTAAAAGGTCTCACAGTTATAAGACTTAGTTAATATCACCTCGTCTTTTCTTCTTCTCCTCCTTCTTCTCCTTCTTCTTCTACTTCTTCTTCTTCTTCTCTCATGCACCGTTCCTTGGACTCGGCACAATTGCTTCATGTCTTTGACCAGGGAACATGAAGAAGAAGAAGAGGTTGGGTAGGTGGGTGCGTTCATTTGGGCTAAGTAGGCGTGACTGATATCGAGATGTACAGAGGAAAAAACCCCATCCTTCTCACACATCTAGGCACAAATCTCGGTGTACTGAATTTTCTTTGAATGGGTGGGTTGGGTGTAAGCTGCTGGGATGGGGGAGTGGTGGAAGGAGGAATTAAAGGAGAGGCGAACTACTCCTTTGCAAGTTTGTAGTCATTTGTTACGCGGGGAAACCCTCCTTCTACTTTGTATCCCTCGAGGATGATTAATGATGCTGAGAGCACATGATTAAAAACTGGACGAGGCAAATACTAATTAATTATTATATCTTATTAATTCAGTTGTTTAAAGGTACTTATTACTTTTGCTATATAAATTGCGAGTAAATATTGGAGGAAAGAAACTTACATAAAAAAGATTATTAATAAACCTAAAGGGAAATCTGAGAAGCAGAATATCTCATTTCCCCAAAAGTTAGGGAATTCTTTTTCTTTTCGCTGAAGAAAACTTGCTCATTTATTTCTTTTTTTTTACATTTTTTTTTACTTTCTAATTGCCAAAGTTTTGTAGAGAAAGAAGGGATGTTCCAGTTTTTCAGTTTTTTTTTTTAACTATGTTATGAACTTCATTATCTTGTGATTTGTATAAAGTTTTGACTTGCCTTTTATAATAAATGTATCAATAAAGTATTTTATTCAAATGGGTAACTAATGTACGATGGAAAACTTAGCCATCTCACCAAAGCCACGGAATGTCTTGTATGAGAAGCCATGTTACTAAGACATCCTCCGTCGTTCGATGCTGAATAATACATTGAAAAAAGCAACGAACAAAACGAAATATATCAAAATAAGAACTTGTAAACCCATTAGAAACCTATAACGATATTCGACTATGTTAATATATAACCAACTAGATAAGAAAATAAAAACAGTACCAAGAAATATAGAAATGAAACTGACGGATGTAATGAAGTGAAACATGACAGGTTATTCTCTACTTGAAAACACAGATCAGAGCTAATATGAGATTCGTTGGTCAGGTTTATGGTAAATTACTAGGACTTTATCAGCAACTTAATGAAGCTAATAAGCGAGACATTTTATTGAAAGAAGTAAGTCTGAAATATTCATCTTTTAAATAGTTAATGTTACTGATGCAAAAGTCTTTACTACTCATTCTTGAAAAGTATCTTTACATAAAATTTTAATATCTTTTTTATTAATTTTTGTCTTTTAATAGCCTTCGTTAATTTTTCATGATGATAATGTATGTTTTCATAACTTTTTTCCCAGCTTTACTATTTTATTTACTATAAATCCATCTTTTAAAAATGTCTTTCAGTTTCTGCATCCTAGAAAAGTATCATTTGTAGTTTTTTGTAATTTAATTAGATTTTTTTTTAATAACCCTCTCCAAATTTACAACCTCTTCGGATTTGTTTTAATTCAGTAGTATGGAAAGGTATCTTTTATAGTTTTATTTCTACTTTACACAGAATATTATCTTGTGATAACTTTTTTGCATGGCTTTTTCAAACTACACAGTTTGGGCAGTATTTTGGAATAACTTTTTCATCAAACTTTTATATAATGACAGGAAAGGTATGTCGGGCCTGCTTTTATGTAAAAAAGGCTCATTCAGTTAAGTGAGAGAGAGAGAGAGAGAGAGAGAGAGAGAGAGAGAGAGAGAGAGAGAGAGAGAGAGAGAGACATGATTACCTAAAGGAATAGGGAATATTTCTTCTTTACATGGGGGTAAAAGAGAGAGCATTTATAGCTTTAGAAAAATATTCCAAAGTTGATTTGCATAGGTTTTGAAAGAAGGGCCAATAATTATCCTGATCCATTGCTGAGAAGAGTTTTCCTCTACAAATGACAGAATTCTGTTGAATTATCAAACCGTTATGCATTTGTTCTTCATGAACGTGTTGTGTAGATAATGCTATCAGTCCTTTAAAATACTGTATTCTTCCACTCTTCACAATGATACGTCTGCGTTGCTTATGAACCCTGATATGTTAGACATTAATCCTTTTATTTTGTTATAGGATGATGTTGTTTTAATCTTGTGGCGTGCATAATGCACAAGCATATCACTTATCGACAAAAAATAATTTGATAACATCCTAACACAAAATATCTTTCTGTCCTTTGATTTAATTTTATTGAAAATATGACGTAAGGATATATTGCGATCGAATTATTCATCTCGCAACTGTAGCTTCTGCCACGAAAATAAATAAATGAATTTCCCATAATTCCCAAAATACCTTTTGCCTTTTTCCAGATTGTGTAGACTTGCTCATTCTCATCCAGAACTAAATCATGTTCTTCGTATTGCTCAGGGACCCATGAATACAATACCTCCCCACGGTTTAAATATTTCCCTTCATTTTAGAACGATCACGCGCTAGGGTAACACTTCATGGATAGTTGACGCAATTTTCCTAAAGAATAATAAATTTCATTGTGAGAAGTCTGGGGTTACGGAAATCTCATCTTATAGGAGCAGTTATTAGGATTTGTAGTGTACTGTAGTACCGTTACTGATGTACATATTGAATTTTATTATTATTATTATTATTATTATTATTATTATTATTATTATTATTATTATTATTATTATTATTATGTTATTCGTGTAAATGTTGCTGTTTCAGTAATATTTTATTACATTTTACACACAGACATAATAACAATATGGTATAATTATATAGTATATATATATATATATTATATATATTATATATAATTTATATATATATAGCTATATAGATATATGTAATAGAATGTATATATATATATATATTTACATAGATTTATTAAATATAAAATATATAATATAATTATATATATATATATATTATATTTATATATCAGATATATAGAGTTATATATATATGACCTGATCTCGGTCATTTATGGGTTCGGGATATGAAGGAAAAAGCAGGAGAGAGATAAGTTTCCATGCATGCAATGGAGGACATGCAAAAATAATAATCGATGACCCGTTTAACACAGGTGTGTTCTTCTTAGCTACACAGGTGGCCTGTTATTATTACGTTAACTATACTAGTGCACAACCGGACGGCAGGTTAGACTGTTATTGACACTCATGGTGACACACGTCTTTGTGTGGCGGCCGACGGGAATGGGACTGCGGGCGCTCCGGCACTGGGCACTCTGGCACTGGGCACTCTGTGCTATATGGGACCCGCTAACGAACTGATCTGACCGGTAGTGCGGCCTGTTTCAAATGCCCCCTTTCAGATGGCATCGTTATGCAAGAAGCTGATTGGTTATTCTGGCTCCTTAGACACAAGGGCCAATCAAGAGGGGATATAGAGATGCGTGGCACTCTTTTGAACTGCCGAAGCCACTCCAACTTGTAACGTTTTTGGCGGTTGACTTGTTTTGTTACACATACACTCAGTATCAGTTATAACGGTTTCACGGGACTTCAGACTATCACGGAAAAGGCATATATATTCAAAACTGTATTGAATCAGCTCATATATATATACATACATATACATACATATACATATATATACATACTATATAACTGAATCACGAAAATTTAGAACGTGACGATATTTAAATAAAGGTAGAAGCCACGAAGAAAAGCGAAATGGAGTGTTGCGAGACCTTTCGACTCAACGTCCTTTACTTAGCAGGCGTTGAGTCTAAAGATCTCGCAGAATTCCATCATTTCAGTTTCCCTCGTGGCTTTTATATATACACACATATATATATATATATATATACACACACATATATATATATATATTATATATATATGGTTCAATTAATTCTTCATCCTATTGTTCTCGATTAAAGTTATTTCTTTGATACTGAAATAACTATCCCCTTTTCCTTCTTTGGCTTCCATCTCTCTCTCTCTCTCTCTCTCTCTCTCTCTCTCTCTCTCTCTCTCTCTCTCTCTACACATTGGCAAACAAAGAAACACACTTATACTGCACTATAATCCTTCCTTTATAAATAAAGCCTGGGTAAGTAGGCGTGAATAGTATAGAGACATCTGCACAGAAAAGCTCTCCTGTCATATCTTGGGTAACTTTAATATATTAGAGGGCTTAAAAACGGTTAACGATTTATCCCGGAAAGCAAATAATTGTGTGTTCGGGAGTGCGGAAGAAAAGGGAAGGTAGACAGGACTGAATAAAGATCATTTAAGAGTTATATGTAGAGAGGAAGTATCAGCATCGCCATAAAATTTATGGATATTTATACTTCGTTTAATGTTAGGAAATGCTGTGTATTTTACCTTAATATTGCGATTAATTACCGCTGCTTTGTTAAATGGAAAAGGGAATATTGAAATGTTTTTTTTAATTCTCATGGCAAGGAAATTATAGTCTTATAGTGTGGTGCTAAATTTTCATGCAACACATTTACAAGCATTTTGATGAGAAGTTCAGTCAAATAATAGTAAAAGTATTTCATCAGTTACCTCCGCTATGTTTATGAGTTATGATTATTATTAATAAGAATGAATCCTTTTGTTTGATCACATATTTCTTCTGGTCATGTAAAATAATCTTCCCTCTCCTCGCCTTGACAATTTGAACCTGATTTATGGAAATTCTAGTCCATGTGAAGCCCCTCTTCTCTCTCTCTCTCTCTCTCTCTCTCTCTCTCTCTCTCTCTCTCTCTCTCTTTAGAGTAAAGCAAAAAATTCCTGTGCCTCTTTTAACCTAAGCAGTGAGTCAGGTACTTATTTGTCAGGCGAATGTTGTGGCACCACAGCTAGGGTATCTATATATATATATATATATATATATTATATATATATATATATATATTATATATATATAAATCTATATATAGATTTATATACTATATATATATATATATATATATATATATATATATATATATATATATATAAAACCCTAGCTGTGGTATATATTTTATAATATATTATATATATATTATATATATATTATATATATATATATATATATATATGTATATATATATATATATATATATATATATATATATATATATATATACTATATAGATAAACAGATATATCTTATATATATATATTATAATATATTATATAATATATTATATTATATATATATATAATATAATATATATAATATATATATATTATATATATATATATTATAAATATAATATAATACATAGATATATATATATATTAATAATATATATAAGATATATATATATATAGATATATATATATATATATATATATATATATATATATACATATATTATATATATATATTATCCCTAAGTATGGTATATATTTAATAATATATAATATATATATATGTATATATATAATATAATATTATTATATAGATTTAAAATATATATATATATATAATAATATTATAATATATAATATAGATATATATAATAAATAATTATATATATATATATATATAATATATATATATATATATATTATATATATATATACATATATACTATATATGATGTAGATGTATGTATATGACATATCTGATTCATTGAGAAAACGTCGTTCGATCCCTACAAGTCAGAATTTAATTTCTGTGAAACACTTGTCCACGCCTTGAATAGGGCTAACACACACAAACATATATATGCACAAATAAAGAGAGAGAGAGAAAAAAAAAAAACAGACGTATGTTCAATCTACTGCTATGATAAGGCGTTTCAATTTAAAGTAGGAGTTCTCTGTGAGAGTAACATAGACGTCTGTTAAAAATCCTCACCCCTGTCGCGCCCTAGAACTGTCTCAGTTTATGAGACTGTTGTGGGAGGGGGTGAGGAACGGTTCCGGGAGAAGCGAGGATGGAGTAGGGTTGGAGGGAGAGAGGGTAGGGGCTGGGGTTTGTGGGGGAGGGGTAGTATGATCACTGTTCTTGTCCCGGTTGGGAATTATTTTTTATTATGTGGGAAGAATCCTTCCTCGTCCTATAACACCACACCCCCCCGCTCCCCCTCCCCCCACAGGAATCCTCATCCTACACCTCGGGGGCGGACTAACATTCCTTCCGTCTCCCTCCCCCACCCCAGGGAGCCATTTCCCCCTACTCAGAATGATTAACACCCTCAGTCTCCCCCCTTCAGGACAACCTTCCCTTACCTCACGATGATTAATGAGTTAGAGGTAAGCCTAAAGGCTCATGATTACATTAAAAAAAGAATGAATGAATAACTAAATACGAAGGAAAGTTTAGAGAGTCATTTATATTTCTTTTTTCCTTTCTCTTTTAGGATAAAATTTCCCGTTTATCTTTTACTTTCTAATTACCGAAGTTTCAGAAGGGAGGAAAGGAATGTGAAAGTGAGTGACGTTTTCCTTTTCTACCCAAATGAGGATTTTATCATTGTAACTAGTTGCCATTGTATTGCGATATTAATAAAAATGTACAAAGTGCCAATTTTGTATCTGTGGAATATTTTGTCAGGTAAGAAGGCGTTCGTTACACCGGTAGGCCAGGTTAGTAATTTTATAGGTGACCTTTAGGAAATTGCTTACGACATTACCATGTATAAGTCTCTTACGAGAATTCCGGGATGGGCTTGAAGATAGCAACTTCTCCCCAAAAAATACTTGCTGGAAACCGAGGGGCACTACTTTTTGGTGCTATCCACACACACACACACACACACACACACACACACACATATATATATATATATATATATATATATATATATATATATATATATATCTATAAATATATATATATAATATATATATATATATATATATATATATATATATATATATATGTGTGTGTGTGTGTGTGTGTGTGTGTGTGTGTGTGTCTGTGTGTGTGTGCGTGAGTGTTTTGTGTTCAGTTATATGACGATTTTAGATATAGAATTAACTTCATATTATCAATAAACACAATGTTAAGAAATTCACAGTTCCGTGAAAACAAATTGTTTAAAAAATATCCACAATTATATATTTTTACATAGAAATATATTTTTATATATAATTATGGATATTTTTTAAACAATAAACACAATTTCAATTTCATTTAGTACAAATTGATACACTAATTGTAAAATTATAAGTATAAAGATCCACCCGTATATTTCTGTTTATTGATGCCTAAACGAGATGGATATATGAAAACATTTTCTTTGGAGTGAAGAGGCTAATTACAAAATTACTTAATATTCCCATCATATTTACATTGACAAAAGTACCGGAATACATAATGATTCAATTTTGTCTCCTCAAATATTTGAAAATAATTATCTATTCGTTGACGAAATTTCTTTCCGTTAGGAAGAGAAAAAGAAAAGAATTCGTGGAACTTTAAACTTTTGATGATTAATTCTCTCTCTCTCTCTCTCTCTCTCTCTCTCTCTCTCTCTCTCTCTCTCTCTCTCTCTCTCCTAACCGTTTGTCTGACATTTGGCAATAATACAATAGCGATAAAGATACAATAACGAAATTAATATAAGTTACTATAAAAGTCACAGAACAGGAGTAATAATAAACATGGGCTGAAATATAGGATAAGACAAGAGAAAATGAATCATGAATCTACGTATAAAATGAGTTTTTTTTTTTTAAATCATAAAATTGATTACTCAGTTCCTTTTTATTCCTATGAAAGGCCATTCGTCTTTTTATTTCAATCACCAAAGTTTCTTGGAAAAAGGAATGAATTATATGATGCGTTTTTCTTTTTTCCTGTGCAAGTCCTTTGATATGAGATGGTAAATATTTTTTAATTCAACAGGCAGGTGTCTACCGCGACAAATATTAAAGTTATATTTAACATTCGTCTACTTTAGCTTAGTAAACTAATGAAATAACGTAAAGGTATAGAAGATGAGAGATATATTTTTTATGTTCAATAACTATTAGATATTCGACAGTGTGAATAAATATCAGATATTTAAATGGCAAATAGATTTATATTGTTTAAACATTATAAAAGCTAAGAGATGTATTGATTAGCATATATAAAAGTCCAACAGTAAATTGTGATAAATTCCTAATACATTCTCTTTATAAAAAGAATGAATCGTTCCATGAAAATAGGCCTAAGTGTCATTCATTCCATGAATGATGAGTCATTCCTTTAAAGAATGACGAGACTAGAATGTGATTAACCGTTTAGAAAATGTCAAGAAGTTGTTTTTGAAATGACAATGTACTCACCTCTTATCACAGTTTTGTAAACCAGCTTTTCTTCTTGTGAATTTGATTTTCCAAGTATCTGATGACCATCAGCCTCATCCTCCCCCTCCCCCCTACTTCCTGTCATCCTATTCGATACTATCCTATCCTAGCATAAGCATTAGTAGCTACGATTAGCAGGATTCCATGAAACAGGAATCTGTTATCCCTGCTTCAAGGAGATGTACCATAAAACTCACTATACCTCCTTTAAATCTTACATTCTCGTTTTTTGTTCATTTTTAAGGGAACGTAACACTATTACCTACCTCGAAATGATACAGATTTTTTTTCAAGATAGCATAGCGTCTTATATACTTTTGGTGTTAGCTACAATTATTCTTACTCATTTTACCAATTATGTACTTTTTTGTATTCTGTAAAGTTTAATTGTTGTAAATGCACAGCATAAACATTATTCAATACATTTTATGTCGTTAAGTTCTTATAAAAACGAATAAAAGGTGTCCCAGGCTTCTGTTGGATTATAAAAGCAATTAGACAGATTTTAAAAGATTATCTTTTTTTTCACTCACTAATGAGGTACCTTTTTGCAATACTGTTCACATTAAACTTGTTCTAAAATTAGCCTTCAATATCTTTTAATTTCCAGTTCATGCGTTCATTTATTTAATGTATTCTGCACTTTTGGAAAAAAAATAAGATAAACTTAATAACTTGGAGATATTTTTTATCATTATTATTATGTGAGCGTAGTAATTCATTCTTCTTTTTATTATTATTATTATTATTATTATTATTATTATTATTATTTTATTTTTTTTTTTTGCTCTATCACAGTCCTCCAATTCGACTGGGTGGTATTTATAGTGTGGGGTTCCGGGTTGCATCCTGCCTCCTTAGGAGTCCATCACTCTCCTTACTATGTGTGCCGTTTCTAGGATCACACTCTTCTGCATGAGTCCTGGAGCTACTTCAGCCTCTAGTTTTTCTAGATTCCTTTTCAGGGATCTTGGGATCGTGCCTAGTGCTCCTATGATTATGGGTACGATTTCCACTGGCATATCCCATATCCTTCTTATTTCTATTTTCAGATCTTGTACTTATCCATTTTTTCCGTCTCTTTCTCTTCAACTCTGGTGTCCCATGGAACTGCGACATCAATGAGTGATACTTTCTTCTTGACTTTGTCAATCAACGTCACGTCTGGTCTGTTTGCACGTATCACCCTATACCGTCCTGATACCATAGTCCCAGAGGATCTTTGCCTGATCGTTTTCTATCACTCCCTCAGGTTGGTGCTCGTACCACTTATTACTGCAAGGTAGCTGATGTTTCTTGCAACAGGCTCCAGTGGAGGGCTTTTGCCACTGAATCATGCCTCTTTTTGTACTGGTTCTATGCAAGTGCCGGGCATTCGCTTGCTATGTGGTTTATGTTTCATTTTTCGTATTGCACTTCCTACATATGGGAGGAGATGTTATTTCCGTCTATCGTTCTTTGAACATATCTGGTTCTTAGGGGCCTGATCTTGTGCCGCTGTTATCATTCCTTCAGTTTCCTTCTTTAGCTCTCCTCTCTGTAGCCATTGCCATGTGTCATCGCTGGTAGTTCTTTAGTCTGTCTCATGTATTGTCCGTGCATTGGTTTGTTGTGCCACTCCTCTGTTCTGTCTGTCATTCTCCTGTCTCTGTATATTTCTGGGTCTTCGTCTACTTTTATTAGTCCCTTCTTCCCATGCACTCTTTAGCCACTCGTCTTCACTGGTTTTCAGATATTACCCCAGTGCTCTGTTTTCGATGTTGACGCAGTCCTCTATACGTTAGTAGTCCTCTCCCTCCTTTCTTTCGTGTTATGTATAGTCTGTCCGTATTTGCTCTTGGGTGTAGTGCTTTGTGTATTGTCATAGGTTTCCTGGTTTCTGATCTATGCAGCGGAGTTCTGCCTTCGTCCATTCCACTATTCCTGCGCTGTATCTGATTACTGCACTGCCCATGTGTTTTATGGCTTTTATCATATTTCCGGCGTTGAGTTTTGACTTGAGTATCGCCTTGATTCTTCTGCATATATTCTTTCCTGATCGTATCCTTCATCTCTTTGTGTTTTATATCCCCTCCTTCCATTATTCCCAGGTATTTGTATTCCTTCTCATCTATGTGTTTGATGTTGCTCCCATCTGGTAGCTTTATCCCTTCAGTTCTCGTTACTTTGCCCTTTTGTATGTTGACTAAGGCGCATTTTTTCTATTCCAAACTCCATCCTGATTTGTCCCCCAGATACAATCCTTACAGTCTGGATTAGGGTATCTATTCCCTTGATGCTCTTACCATACAGCTTGACGTCGTCCATGAACATCAGATGGTTGATTCTGTTGCTCTTTTCTTGAGTTGGTACCCGGCATCCATCTTCTGTAGTTACTTTTGTCATGTGAATTTCATGGCTACTACGAAGAGTAGTGGGACAGTGAGTCGCCCTGGAAGATCCCTCTCCTGATATTAACCTCTGCTAGTCTTATTCCAGAGCTTGTAAGTATTGTATTCCAGTTGCGCATTGTATTTTTGAGGAAGCTGATGGTGTTTTCCTCTGCCCCATAATTTACAGGATATTTCTATTAGCCATGTGTGTGGTATCATGTCGAAGGCTTTCTTATAGTCTATCCATACCATGCTTAGGTTGGTTTTCCTTCTCCTACTGTCTTCATTACCATTTTGTCTATCAGGAGTTGGTCTTTTGTGCCCCTACACTTCCTTCTGCAGCCTTTCCGTTGGTGGGGGATGGTGTGTTTGTCTCCTCTAGGTAGTTGTATAGCCTTTCACTAATGATACCTGTTAGTAACT
The DNA here is from genome assembly GCF_015104395.2 of Macrobrachium nipponense. NCBI lineage: Eukaryota > Metazoa > Arthropoda > Malacostraca > Decapoda > Palaemonidae > Macrobrachium > Macrobrachium nipponense. Next base: position 15,193,907 of record NC_087202.1, read on the forward strand.
TCCACATTATTGGTAGGCAGGTGATAGGCCTGTAGTTACTGGCTATATTTCCCTTACTCTTGTCTTTTTTGTACTAAGGATGTTCTTCCTGTGGTCATCCATTTTGGTGCATGTGATTTGAGATACAATGCTGGAGTTGTTCTGCTATTCGTGGGGTGTAGGACTTGAAGTTTTTGAGCCAGTATCCATGACTTCATCGGGACCTGGGGGCTTTCCAGTTTGGCATTTTCTTTAGTTGGTGTCTGACTGTGTCTGTCGTGATCTCTGTGAATCTTTGTTTTATTCTCCCTGTTTCTTCTTCCTTGACTTCCTGGAGCCATGTTGCATGTTTGTTGTGTGATACCGGATTGCTCCATATGTTTTCCCAGAGTCTCTTACTTGGTTCGGCTTCAGGAATTTCTGGGTGGTTTGTCTTCCCCTCTTAGTTGGCTGTATAGTCTTTTCTGGTTGGTTCCGAATAGTTTGTTCTGTTGGTATCCCTTATTCCTGTTCGTGTACCGTTGGATCTTATGTGCTTTGGCCTTAAGCCTCTGTTTTACATCTTCTATCGTGTTGTTAGTCCCCTCTCGTACTTTGTATTTCTCGTTGAGGTTCCTTCCTCTTGCTTTGCTTCTTAGCCTTTTTTCTGCCATCTCTTTCAGTTTACTCAAGTCAGATCTCATCACCATGATTTGCTTTTCCAGGCGCCTTTTCCAAGGAGGTTGCTGTTTTGGTTTCTGTTGGGTTGGTTGTGCTGGTGGTGTTGGTGTTCGAATCCCCATCAGTTCTGACTACTAATCTTGCTCCTGCATATGTCAAGTTATTTGTTTCTGTGATACTGGTGTGTGTATTATGGCCATTATTTCATTGACCTCACTTGTTTTCTCCCTTAATTTCTTGGTGTTGTAGGCTTTTCATGGAGGGGATCTTTGTTCTCTCTGTATCTGGCTCCATCCATTGTCTAATCTTTTCTACCCATTCCGTCCTCTCTGTTACTTTGTCGTGTTTTTCTTCGTGTGTCGTTGTTTGATACCTCATCCCCCCTGTCGTCTTCTGTGGCATCGTCTCTCAGTTCGTCTTCGTGTAATTCGTTGTCGTGTGACATTTCCCTTTCCAGTTCTTCTCTTTCTGTTGGGGAGAGCCAGTTCTTTTTCTTTATGTTCCTTACTTGGTCTGCCAGCCTCTGCTCTGTTTGGGGGTTTGGGGGGTTGTTTTATTCCTCTCATTCCAGATGTTGACCAATCTTCTTCTATATCCTCTCTCCGTCGGGTTGCTTCTGATGTAGCATCTCCATATTTCCTTATTTTCTTCTCTTGTCCATTTTTTTCCTTTTTTCTTCTGTAGCTCAATCTCAGGCTGTTGATTACTGTCGTTGTGGTGGTCAGTTGCTGGATGACGACCTCCAAGTACCCTGACCGTCTTCCCCTTCAATTGGGTTGAATACCTGGTTGCCGGACGAAGATCCTCTGTTGCCAGAGGTTTCCATTTACGTCGTTGTCGTTTATTCCTTCATTTCTTTCCATCATTGCTGAGTTTTGCTATTTAACCCATAGCTGGACCCTACCCCATCAGGGATAGGTACTCATTTACAGCTGAGTAGACTGAGGAAATTATGGTAAAGATCCTTTCCCAAGGAATCAACGCCGAGGAGAGCGGTCATCCATCCAACGACTGACCAGCCCCAATGTTGCATTAACTTGACTTGAAGTCCATTGACGACCTAACTCACTCCTCCACAGCGCCACATATTATTATTATTATTATTATTATTATTATTATTATTATTATTATTAGGTTTTGTAGTAAAACTTCCTAATCTTCCTTGTTTATCTAACCGTATTTTGAATAATTCCTATTGTATCTGATTAGTGGATTAGCGCATGGCTTTAAGCTTAAATGAAGCATTTATTATTATTATTATTATTATTATTATTATTATTATTATTATTATTATTATTATTATTATTATTATTATATTATTATTATTATTATTATTATTATTATTATTACCTAATTCAGTCTGACGGTTACTTTTTTTTTTTTTTATGAACTTGATAAACATCCTGGTGATAGCGACCTATTAAGCATTTGGGACGTGGCAATAACATTGGAGATTTCGTTTTAATTCGGCAGAACCAATCGTTTCCGCATTTCACGGACATTTGACACAGTTTTCCAAAAGAATGACAAATCTCGTTTTCGAATCATGAACGATAAATGCGACGCTTCTGTTGCGAATGCGTTTTAAATGGATGCAGCAGTTTTAGACAAACACAGGAAAGCCTGTTTGTAATGTAGAATGAGTCTTTGATTATTATTATTATTATTATTATTATTATTATTATTATTATTATTATTATTATTATTATTATTATAATAATAATAATAATAATAATAATAATAATAATAATAATAATAATAATAATAATAATAATAATAATAATAACAATCAGAGTATAATCGATCAGCTGCGATTTATACTCTTGTTTTTTTTTAAACCATCTGTCCATCCACCTGTGGTGTTTCATATGGTAACACTGCGTCCCGGCTTTAAATAGTTACGCTATGTGTAAGTTTTTAGGTAAATAAAAGGATATCTGGGTGTACATTTGCAACTGAAAAGTGTTTTGATAATTTACTGTATGCGAATTACACCGTTAATATTCGAAATAAGGTTATTATTATTTGTTGAATGTAAGCTGGATGTAACTACTAAAGCCCGGGACGCAGTGTTACCATACGAAAACACCACGCTGGTGGACAGATGAAAAAAAAAAACAGAGTATTGTTAATATAGTTTTCTCTACCTTCCTGATGGATGGTCTGTTATTTCTCAATATTTCATAAGTTGCATTTTAATAGAGGTCTTTCATGTTCACAATTGATGACTGATCCCTTTTCATTCGCTGAGCAGCAGCACCAATATGGAATAAATGTGCCCCTCTGTTGAACTTCTCAGTTCTCCCGAGGTCCTTAATCCTCACACCGTTGAATCTGTGGTAGTCCGCCTGAGGATGTCGTGCAACTGGAACTTCAGATTCAAACCAAGATTAATTTAAGTAACTTACTTATATTTTGCGCATTTTTTAATCTATCTTCTTTTTTTTTTTTAATAAGTGACATCTCTTCTTTCTGTATTACCCTTTGCCTCCTCTTACGTCTTTCTAATCAACGCCACATTCTTTGGAAGTTTGAGATTCAAGTCAATGGCCCCTGTGGGTTTGTTCCATTCGAATAAAGTTCATCTTCTGAATAATAATAATAATAATAAAATAATCAATAATAATAATAATAATAATAATAATAATAATAAATAATAAATAAAATAATAATTTTTCAAGGTTACTGCATTCTGCCAGTAACTCGCCGACGTTTGTCATTCTTGGAGAGGAAGCAATGAACTGTTCCTTTCACATCCAAACATCGGTCAGTTATTGGCAGAATGCAATAACGCTGAAAAATGGATGCAGCTGATGCAGTTATAACCTTGAATAATACTTATTATTATTATTATTATCATATATATTTTTTTTTTTGCTCTATCACAGTCCTCCAATTCGACTGGGTGGTATCTATAGTGTGGGTTCCGGGTTGCATCTCTGCCTCCTTAGAGTCCATCACTTTTCTTACTATGTGCCCCGTTTTCTAGGATCACACTCTTCTGCATGAGTCCTGGAGCTACTTCAGCGTCTTGATTTTCTAGATTCCTTTTCAGGGATCTTGGGATCGTGCCTAGTGCTCCTATGATATGGATACGATTTCCACTGGCATATCCCATATTCTTCGTTCTTATTTCTATTTTCAGATCTTGACATTACTCATTTGTTTTTTTTTTTTCCCTCTCTTTATTTCTCTTCAACTCTGGTGTACCATAGGTGGATTGCGACATCAATGAGTGATACTTTCTTCTTGACTTTGTCAATCAACGTCACGTCTGGTCTATTTGCACGTATCATCCTATCCGTTCTGATACCATAGTCCCAGAGGATCTTTGCCTGATCGTTTTCCTATCACTCTCCCTCAGGTTGGTGCTCGTACCACTTATTACTGCAAGGTAGCTGATGTTTCTTGCACAGGCGGCTCCAGTGGAGGGCTTTTTTTGCCACTGAATCATGCCTCTTTTTGTACTGGTTCTGTGCAAGTGCCGGGCATTCGCTTGCTATGTGGTTTATGGTTTCATTTTTCGTATTGCACTTCCTACATATGGGAGAGATGTTATTTCTGTCATCGTTCTTTGAATATATGTGGTTCTTAGGGCCTGATCTTGTGCCGCTGTTATCATTCCTTCAGTTTCCTTCTTTAGCTCTCCCCTAACCCCTCTGTAAGCCATTGCCATGTGTCATCGCTCGGCTAGGTTCTAGTTCTTTAGTCTGGCTCATGTATTGTCCGTGAATTGGTTTGTTGTGCCAGTCCCTCTGTTCTGTTTGTCATTCTCCTGTCTCTGTATATTTCTGGGTCGTCTACTTTTATTAGTCCTTCTTCTCCCATGAACTCTTTAGCCACTCGTCTTCACTGGTTTTCAGATATTGCCCCAGTGCTCTGTTCTCGATGTTGACGCAGTCCTCTATACTTAGTAGTTCCTCTCCCAATCCTTCTTTTCGTGTTATGTATAGTCTGTCCGTATTTGCTCTTGGGTGTAGTGCTTTGTGTATTGTCATATGTTCCTGTTTTTTCTGATCTATGCTGCGGAGTTCTGCCTTCGTCCATTCCACTATTCCTGCGCTGTATCTGTTATTACTGGCACTGCCCATGTGTTTATGGCTTTTATCATATTTCCAGCGTTGAGTTTTGACTTGAGTATCGCCTTGAGTCTCTGCATAAATTCTTTCCTGATCGTGTCCTTCATCTCTTTTGTGTTTTATATCCCCTCCTTCCATTATTCGCCAGCTATTTGTATTCCTGTCTCATCTAGTGTTTTGATGTTGCTCCCATCTGGTAGCTTTATCCCTTCAGTTATCGTTACTTTGCCTTTTTGTATGTTGACTAAGGCGCATTTTTTTCTATTCCAAACTCCATCCTGATGTCCCAGATACAATCCTTATAGTCTGGATTAGGGTATCTATTTCCTTGATGCTCTTACCATACAGCTTGATTATTATTATTATTATTATCGTTATTATTATTATTATTATTATTATTATTATTATTATTATTATTATTATTATTGAGCACAGCCTAAGACACTTTTTGTGGATCTATCAAAGTGCTCAAACTGATTTATCTTTTGTAGTCCAGTGAATAATTCATGAATTTGCAGTAAATCGTTCCAAAACTACTCGTAAATATTGTCATCGTCATTGTGTCTCTAATCTTTTCATACGTGATAAAGTCTCATTTTTTAGTTATGATTCAAAGGTGTAAAAGTAATCGTATGTGAGTAAGATTCTTTATTTGTTTCTTTGTTTGATAGCGCGACCATGCAAAAAATTTCATTTAGTTTTTACGAAAATTATAGTAGAGGTCCAGTGATTCATTAATTTTGGGAGACTGTAGCTTTAAAGGACTGGAACATTATGGGCTGCATTCCTCAGCCCTGCGGAGGTTTTCTATTTCTGGAAGTTAGTATATGTACATCTGGCGTGATTTTTCCCTGAGAAAAAAAAAAACAAAAAAAAAAAAAAAACTGTAATAAATTTACGTTTGATGAAAGAAAGGGAATAGTTTTTTTTTTTCATCTTTGTTTTAAACTCATAAAAAAAAGGAAGGATTTGATTGATCAATAATAATAAATAATAATAATAATAATAAATAATAATAATAATGAATAATAATAATAATAATTGGGAAAGGGAAAAACTCTATCGCGAGAGTATGTATAACGTTCTAAAGGGTCCACAATAATAAAAAGTGTTGCGAGCTCCGTGTACAATTTTTCAAACTTTACAAAAAGCTTTCGAACCCTTCCCTGGGTTCATCTTCAGTCCAAATGAACAACAAAAGTAATTGTTCATTTGGACTGAAAATGAACCCAGGGAAGGGTTCGAAAGCTTTTTGTAAAGTTATAAAAATTAGACACGGACTCGTCAACACTTTTTATTATTGTGGACCCTTGAGAACAAAATAATAATAATAGTATATTATTATTATTATTATTATTATTATTATTATTATTATTATTATTATTATTATTATTATTATTATTATAAAAAGACTTCCTCATTAAGAATTAAGAAAACTTCCAAACCGCATTCCGCTTCCTTCATTCGACCGTTTCGGGGCATCTTCTCGTAAAACCGCAGACATTCTGATAACCAGCTTCATACATACTGTTCCGTCGAAAGTTCTCTCGATTCCAGCGGGAATTAGGTGTATCAGGGTCGGCAGAGGAGTTTTTGAGGAGCCTTCTCAGGTATAAGACTTCTTGTCTGAGTTGTTTCGTCGTTTTAATTAGAGAATAAGATGCTTGTGGCAAAGAGATAGAATGCTAATGTATGTATTTCATCGTACGTGTTTGCTGTAGAGTTGTGTATTTGCATGTATGTTTGCATATATGTTTGTATGTATGTATGTGTACACTCACTAAAAATAGTGACCTGTAAATATTTAACTGGATATATATCTGAATTTGTTTTTTGTATGTACTATGAGTAGAGTGGAAGTCATGCCTGTATGAGCGTATCCCTAGTTTAATGGAGTCACCTCATATGCAAATAATTCGTATTTGTCAAAAAGAATTAATACCAACAAATGATGTACGTAAATCGACAACAAAATTTTACTGCGAAATCCGAGTCGTATTTACGTAGAAGTTTTCATTTACTGTGCTTGGTGACAGGACAGGGATTCGCAACCAAATATATATAGTGCAAAGCGACCTCAGACTTGAATCTTATATCAGCTGGCACACACACACACACACACATATATATAATATATATATATAGATATATATAGATATATTATATATATATATACATATATATATACATATATATATATATATATATATATATATATATGTATATATATATATATATATATACATATATATGATATATAGTATATATATATAATATATATATGGTATATATATATATATATATAGATATATATATATATATATATGTATGTAATATATATATATATATATATGATATATATATATATATATATATATATATATATATATATATATGTATATATATATGTATATATATATATAGATATACAGATATATATATATATATATATATATATTATATAGATATATATATATATATATATATATATATATATATATATATATATAGATATATATATATATATAATATATATATATATATATAGTATATATATATATACTATATATATACTATATATATATATATATATATATATATATATGTGTGTGTGTGTGTGTGTGTGTGTGTGTGTGCATGTGTGTGTGAGATGTGCGTGCCAGTGTTTATGAATATAAAAGCACAATTACTCATATAGATAAATATCGATATATACGTCCACATGCATACACATGCTAATGCACATTTATATATACTGTGTATATGCACACCAAAATGCCACGTATTTCAACACGTTGGTTGGTCCAAGTATTACAAGTATTTGCCTGTACTATAGATGATGCATTTATGCATACATGTATCCTAACAGAGACTGTGAGTAGAGACATAAGAATAATTAAAAAAAATGAGACTTTAATCGCTTACGGACTTTAGGAGACGTTACAAGACTCTGATATCGATATTAAGACCTCATTTGAATTCCGTTGGCTTGAATGCAAATTTACTTATTTCTTGGGCTATGAGCTTTCTAATGCTTTGAAATAATTCTCTCTCTCTCTCTCTCTCTCTCTCTCTCTCTCTCTCTCTCTCTCTCTGAAATTGATTTGCATAGGACAGAAAAGGTCTATTTACCCAAAATGTTAAGTCAGTGAAAGAGAAATAGGACTGAGAATTGTAAAGTCTAAGAATCTGCACCAGGTGAACGAACCAGGATTCAATCCCCTTGAAAACATTTCCATATAAATAAAAGGGATTTTCGATTCCGAGCTGCTCCTTTGCCCCCACACCCCTCTTAAATTCAGAATGCCCCAAACTTCATGCGTTTAAAACGGAAAAGAATTTTAAGGGCGTCCCGCCAGCGTTTCTTAACCTGGGGCTGTCTTTTGGGCGTCCTCCAGTGCATAGCTCTTGCAATGGAGAGAAAATGGTTGTCTAAAGTTGTTTGAATGCGCTGGAAAAGGCTTTAAGTAGCCCGAGACCAAAGAGGAAAATCGTTTGCCTAGCTGGATGGGCTATGCATTCACCACACCTTACAGGTGAAACAGTCTGGGAGATGCACTGTGACGGTAAGGAACAGTAAAAGATGGATGAAAATCGAGCTGAGAAATTATGGTAAGAACCAAGAAAATTAGGAGACAGAGACGTCAAGAATAACACTAAAAAAGGGAGCTAGAAAGAGGAACGAAAGTAAGAGAGGGAAGAACGGAAACAAAGACGAGATAGAGGTCTACAAATAATGAAAAGAGACCTGGCGCTCTGATCCCAAAACTGGAACGTCATCAGCCGCGCTTCCCAGGAAGGGAACGCAAAGAGATATAAGTTGGTGTCAGGCAGCTCTCCCAACAACGACGGTAACGTGGGCAGAAACTACAAAGGAATTGCCTCACGGCAAACAGCGATCAGAGAGATTATATATAATTGAATACATACGAAAAAGTTTTTCTTCTCTGCATCAGCAGGTGTGCTACAAATAACTACTTGAAGGTGTTATTATTATTATTATTATTATTATTAAGCAGTTTTTTAAGATCTTGCTCATGTTGATTATTCATACACACGCACACACACATATATTATATACATATATACATATATGTGTGTGTCTGTTTATGTTTATGTGTACGAGTATATAGGTTGACTGACGGGTAGCAAACAGGAACCAAACTAAGGACTGTGCAGACGCGAGTCCAGCAATGTACTACTAAGCTAGAACAATCATGTATACAACTTCTTATGTTTCCAGGAGACACAAAAAAAAAAAAAAAAAAAAAAAATTAAACTCTAAGAGTGAAGTAAGTAATCGGTGGACTTTCCTCCATGGTATAGCATTTACTGTCATTATTCATAAAAGCAGGTATTAATATAAGTAAAAGTAAGATGCCATTTAGTTCTACAAACTACAACAGCTTATGTGAAAAAAAAGGAATGACAGGGAGAGTAAATGAAACCTAAAAGAATGGATAAATGAGCAAAGACTTGAAAGAGGCATAGCTCTTCAGAAAAAAAAAACAAAGATCTTTTTAATTTATCATTATATTTCATGATAAATTCTATTATCTCTAAAGTCTTTCACGAGTTAACTCTGAAGAAGTAGAAGAAAAAGAAGACGAAGAGGAGGGAGGAGAAGAAGATAATATAGCATTGTCCTACGGATAGTTGACATGCCGTTCAAGTTGCTTTGACATGACCCGTCAAGAATGAGCAAAGAAAACAAGGCATTATTTACAGGGGCCAAATGGTCCAACGAAGACATCCTCCTGACGTCACCACTGGCACGATGCGCCGCTCCCGTCTCTCTTCTCCCTCTCCCTCTCCCTCTCTCTTTCTCTTTCTCTATTTCAGCCGCTATGCCGATCTAGAATAAGAAAGAGGGCGACGCTGCCACGCACCCGGGCACAAACTCGATTTATTGTTGCGAGCGATCAACAGCATGCAACGTGAGAGTCTTGGAAAGGCTGCGGGATGACTCGATATGAATGATGGGACGGTCTGATGGGGTTATTCTCGGCGCTTAATGAGCCGTAGGGTAATGTGTGTGCGAGATAGCGATTAGGCCGGAATGTTGATGTCTCCCCGTATGAATTCACGGTTTATGTCATTTAAATCGTGTAAATATGACGTAGGGAGAAGGAACGGCGGGGTTGTCATACCGTTGATTGCGGGTTTTGATATCCAAATAGGCTGCTAAAGCTGTTTATGGACTGTATTCAGAGCGATTAGTCATTTCTTTTGGATGGCGGAGCGTGCACGATGTTACCACCGTTTAGGTGATGTAATGCGAGTTGTAAATAAAAGATCCGAAATGTGGGGTGTACTATAAATAAATTGGACCGGTCAGTGTATACGTGTATGATTTCGATGTGTGTGAATGACCTTGCACGGTCTGATGTTATCTTCCTTCGGATTCTTTTGATATTCTTTGTTTTTAGGACTATTTTCTTATTTGATCTGCCGTCATCAACTGCTATTCCATTTCTGCCTATCTATATATCGTTAATATATATATAATATATATATATATATATATATATATATATATATATATATATATATATATATATATTTATATATATACATATATATTTATATATATACATATATATATATGTATATATATATATATATATATATATATATATATATATATATATATATATATATATATATAACATCAGACCATGCAAGGTCATTCACACACATCGAAAATCATACACGCATACATTGGCCGGTCCAATTCATTTGTAGCACACCCACATTTCGGATCTTTTTATTTACAACTCGCATTACATCACCTAAACGCTGGTAACATCGTGCACGCTCCGCCATCCAAAAGAAATGACTAATCGCTCTGAATATCAGTCCATAAACAGCTTTAGCAGCCTATTTGGATATCAAAACCCACAATCATCGGTATGACAACCCCGCCGTTCCTTCTCCCTACGTCATATTTACACGATTTAAATGACATAAACCGTGAATTCATACGGGGAGACATCACATTACATATTATATATATATATATATATATATATATATATATATATATATACATATATATATATATATGTATACAAACACACGTACACAGAAACACACACACACACTGAGATATATATATATATATATATATATATATATATATATATATATATATATATATATATATACTTTTATATATAATATATATATAGATATATATATATATATATATATATATATATATATATATATATATATATATATATATATATATATATATATATATATATATATATATATATATATCAATTCAAGCTACAAATGTCCTTAATTTCTAAATTCACTTTACCTCCCAAATGATATATTTTTCATATATGTACCGAAGGGGAATTTTTAAGTTTGATAACAATTTCGTCCCCTCATGGGATCGAACCACCGTCCAGGTGGACGGGGACGAAATCAGGACAGTCAGTGACGCTATCCAATCAGCCAACAGAGACGCTAATAAGTTCATATCGATTCTGACCTTACAAATCATCCTCGATCTGGATGCTTTCGTATTAGAATCGATATGAAACCCCGTCTACCATGTTGGCCAATTCGAGCGTTTGACAGAACGTAGCCCTTTTTTGTTATTGAATAATTATCACATCGAACCGTGATCCATTTATATATCAATTCAAGCTACAAATGTCCTTTAATATCTAAATTCACTTTACCTCCCAAATGATATATTTTTCATCATATGTACCGAAGGGGAATTTTTAAGTTGATAACAATTTCGTCCCCTCATGGGATCGCCAACCACCGTCCAGGTGGACGGGGACGAAATCAGGACAGTCAGTGACGCTATCCAATCAGCCAACAGAGACGCTAATAAGTTCATATCGATTCTGACCTTACAAATCAATCCTCGATCTGGATGCTTTCGTAATTAGAATCGATATGAAACACCCCGTCTACCATGTTGGCCAATTCGAGCGTTTGACAGAACGTAGCCTTTTGTTATGAATAATTATCACATCGAACCGTGATCCATTTATATATCAATTCAAGCTACAAATGTCCTTTAATATCTAAATTCATTTTACCTCCCAAATGATATATTTTCATATATGTACCGAAGGGGAATTTTTTAAGTTGATAACAATTTCGTCCCCTCATGGATCGAACCACCGTCCAGGTGGACGGGGACGAAATCAGGACAGTCAGTGACGCTATCCAATCAGCCAACAGAGACGCTAATAAGTTCATATCGATTCTGACCTTACACATCATCCTCGATCTGGATGCTTTCGTAATTAGAATCGATATGAAACCCCGTCTACCATGTTGGCCAATTCGAGCGTTTGACAGAACGTAGCCTTTTGTTATGAATAATTATCACATCGAACCGTGATCCATTTATATATCAATTCAAGCTACAAATGTCCTTTAATATCTAAATTCACTTATTTACCTCCCAAATGATATATTTTCATATATTGTACCGAAGGGGAATTTTTAAGTTGATAACAATTTCGTCCCCTCATGGGATCGAAACCAACCGTCCAGGTGGACGGGGACGAAATCAGGACAGTCAGTGACGCTATCCAATCAGCCAACAGAGACGCTAATAAGTTCATATCGATTCTGACCTTACAAATCATCCTCGATCGGGATGCTTCGTAATTTAGAAATCGATTGATCGAAATACCCCCATGAAACGATCGGATATTGACGTCTACCATGTGGCCAATTCGAGGATGATTTGTAAGGTCAGAATCGATATGAACTTATTAGCGTCTCTGTTGGCTGATTGGATAGCGTCACTGACTGTCCTGATTTCGTCCCCGTCCACCTGGACGGTGGTTCAATCCATGAGGGGACGAAATTGTTATCAACTTAAAAATTCCCCTTCGGTACATATATGAAAATATATCATTTGGGAGGTAAAGTGAATTAGATATTAAAGGACATTTGTAGCTTGAATTGATATATAAATGGATCACGGTTCGATGTGATAATTATTCATAACAAAAGGCTACGTTTCTGTCAAACGCTCGAATTGGCCAACATGGTAGACGGGTTTCATATCGATTCTAATTACGAAAGCATCCAGATCGAGGATGATTTGTAAGGTCAGAATCGATATGAACTTATTAGCGTCTCTGTTGGCTGATTGGATAGCGTCACTGACTGTCCTGATTTCGTCCCCGTCCACCTGGACGGTGGTTCGATCCCATGAGGGGACGAAATTGTTATCAACTTAAAAATTCCCCTTCGGTACATATATGAAAATATATCATTTGGGAGGTAAAGTGAATTTAGATATTAAAGGACATTTGTAGCTTGAATTGATATATAAATGGATCACGGTTCGATGTGATAATTATTCATAACAAAAGGCTACGTTCTGTCAAACGCTCGAATTGGCCAACATGGTAGACGGGGTTTCATATCGATTCTAATTACGAAAGCATCCAGATCGAGGATGATTTGTAAGGTCAGAATCGATATGAACTTATTAGCGTCTCTGTTGGCTGATTGGATAGCGTCACTGACTGTCCTGATTTCGTCCCCGTCCACCTGGACGGTGGTTCGATCCCATGAGGGGACGAAATTGTTATCAACTTAAAAATTCCCCTTCGGTACATATATGAAAATATATCATTTGGGAGGTAAAGTGAATTTAGATATTAAAGGACATTTGTAGCTTGAATTGATATATAAATGGATCACGGTTCGATGTGATAATTAT